>NW_019727402.1:2015217-2039474 GCF_002891405.2 Cryptotermes secundus | reverse complement strand
ATCGAAGGAAAGATAGATGGGCGGATAGAAGTGACAAGAAGATGAGGAAGAAGACGTAAGAAGATGCTGGATGACCTTGGGGACAGAAGAGGATACTGTCATTTGAAGGAGAAAGCTCTAGATCGTATTAAGTGGAGGAATTGTTTTGAAAGAGACTGTGGACCTGTCGTCTTGACAGATTACTGATGATGATGATGATGATCCACTAATTATTTATCAACCCTGCAATAATTCTATCAGGTTATGGGCCCAGGATGATTGATACTGCGTGTTACTTACGGTGTGATGATAAACGAACATTTTTGTGAACAATTGTGAGTGTAGTGTCTGAAACTTTCGCCTTCTGGACCGGTTTTCTCTTTCTGTGTACTGTATGATGGCGACCACGAGGAAAGAATTACGTATGCCATCTATTGCAGAACTGAAGGGCAGTGAAGATTACAGAAGTTGGGCTTTTGGAATGACGCTGCGGCTGAAAAGAGAAAAACTTTGGGGTATGTTTAATAACACCGTATCAGCTGAAGAATGGGAGGCAGAAGTTGATGATGAAACTTTATGAGACATCGGACTGATGGTCGACACATCTGTTTATGTTCATTTACATGATGTTAAGACATCAAAAGAGGCCTGGGATATTCTAGTGAAACGTTTTCAGTAAGAGGCAGGACTGGTCGCCATAGCTTAATGAGACGCTTGCATGCATTGAAGCTGGAGAACTATAACTCTGTATCCGCTTATATCTGTGAAATTATGAGGATTCAAATCAGATGTCCTTTAGGTGAGACCCCCTCCCCATTTTTCATGCTTCCGCCGGCATCTGCTTAAATTATATCATTATTATTATATTATTGTGTGTATGCATGTTTCGTTTCTTTTTTAATTGCTCGTTCTAACTTCATAATTGGCCTGATACAAACAAACTCCGTGGCCTGTAGTCCGCACGCGAACTATACCGACCGAGTGACCTCCACTTGACGAAGTTAGTGCAAACGTTTGCGGTTAGAGGGTGTCACGTCAGCGCAATGGATCCCCAAGGCCGTTAATCTCCGTTTTCTAGAGCCGGAGCCGCTATTTGCTCGAAATACCTCCTCAGCCTGCTCACGAGAATGAGTGGACCCTGTTCCAGACCCACTACTTCTCAGAAAATCTGGTAGCGCCGGGAATTCAACCCGGGACCTCTTGATCTGTAGGCAGGAACTGTGACCACTAGACCACATAGGCGGTCAATTTGTCTGGTAAGGAAAACTAAATTCATTTCGTAGTCGTAACCCGGCTCTGGGGAAGTAGTGAGCATAGCTGGATCACTACCGTCGGCAGAGAGGTCGTATGAATACCACTGTTTCCTTGACAACAGAAACACAATTTCACACTGTGAAATATGCCTAACCTCAACAACTTTAACAAGATGCAAGTGCAAGGTAATATTTATGAAAATTCGGATATTTCATCTTGATATTTTGTCCACTTACATTTTTTACTCTTGACTTATTATCGGCTTCTTATTCCTGTGATATGCTATATTGCACTTTCAAAGACGTGTTTGTCTTCTCGTATAGTGTTCCTTACTTCTGTCCGATTTTAACCGGAACGGAATTATGACGACCATTTTCGTAAAACTTCCAAGTAAAAAGCGTAATGAAGATCCAACCAGTGGGAAGTGACTTTTTCATGCGGACAGACGGATGTACTGACAGACAGAAACATACACGAAGGAGCTAATCAGCTTTTTTCACAATTTTATTGAACAAACCTAAATATTATACAGATACTAAACTTGATAGTATAACCACATGTACTATACGATGCTGTGATTTAGAGGAACTTCTTCCAGCAATGAATGACAATATAGTAATGATCCAAGTATAGGCCGTGCCATAGCTGATGCGGTTAGTCGTCGGCTTCCCACCGCAGCGGCCCGGGTTCGATCCCGGGTCTGGTCAAGTGGGATTTGTGGTGGACAAAATGGCACTGGGGCAGGTTTTCTCCGAGTACTTCAGTTTCCTCTGCCAGTCTTCATTCCACCAACTGCTCCACAATCTCCCTCACCTATCATCTAGGTACAATAGGCCAGAAGTGGCTGCAGTACAAGGGACTTAGTCCCACCCCACTAGCAATAAAAAAAATCTAAGTATACCTTTCATTCCTTCAATCTTCTGCTCCTAATCCTAATCGTAACACCCTGCTAACATACATGAATACACAATGACAAGAGAGTACACCTTATTCTAATTTGGTCTGAAGTAAGAATTATGTGTTAGTATGAAAAATAATAGAGGTCAAATAAGTAAGCATCAGACTGTCTGTAAAATGATCATAAATGTGAAAAATCGGAGGCCACAGCCCAATGGGCCTGTAGAGCCAGTGAAAAAGAAATTTTCTATATATACATACGTATATATATATATACACACACACATCTTTATGCAGCCTATATAGGCAATTACACACTACATATAAACGCCTCTCCCATAATATATATGGCTGATCACTAATCCAAGGATTCCTACTGTCTGTAAAATGAACATGAAACTGAAAAATTAGAGGCCAGAATCCAAGGGGGCTGTACAGCGTGTTAAAAAATATTATAAATATATATACACACACACACACCTTTATGTCAGCCTATCATTAGGCTTATATAGACTTATATAGTTATACACTAGCTTATCAATCACACAGGCACAATATATGTTACATAAGCGATTGAACAAGTCCTGTAATGACAATGATAAACCATTTTTCATCAAATCTGGCCGGTTTGTTCTAGAGGTACCTACACATGCAGCAGATACTTACGTTTACTAAAAGGATAGCATACACATTGCTAATCTGGAGTGTCTATGCAGGGGTAGAATTCACAGAGTCCAAAGCATCATAACAATATATAACTTGAACTAAGGTTTGTAATGGAAGAATCAAAAATGAAAAAGTTATATGTTGATATGAATACTACTGTTGAATTGGAAATGGAACATTAGGACTACAGTTCTTTGCATAAACCCACAATCATTCAGAAATTAGTTCAGGTGGAGAGCACATGAAGAAATTCCTATTGTGGTTACCCTCAGGATAAACATTCATACCCTGGTTAAGGACATTTACAAACTAGGAAAGTGGATGAGGAAGAAAAAATAGTATTAAACTGGATATCACACCATTATTAAATAATTTTAAACTTACTCTGGAAATGTAATATTTTCAGTTATTGTCACTCTAAAACTACACAAGTATTACATGCATGTGAACCATCTCCAGGATACAAACCACAAGATTGCAATTCATGACTGCAAATTTTACCATAATGGGGGTTTAAAAAAGTAATTTTAACTTTATGACATAATAATATACTTAAGCCACATTTATAGGTGTTAACGTCATACCTCCACCTATACAGACCAATTATACTTACTGACTTTCATCCACCAGTTTTATTTTCAGTTGTACAGAAAAGATTACTGGGGGGGTTTGTTTGCAAATCCAAGATATAGACAAATTAGAACCAACCATAACTTGAGTGTGTATAAAAAGACATTGTGTATGGAATGTTTAGTGTGGCATCACATAAAGTTGACATCAATACCAACTCTGTGGTGTGTGAGATGAACATATCACAACACAAAGAGATATGTAATAAGCCTCATTTCAATACATGTCCTTTGAAGCAAACACCTCAAATTATGGTTTTCTTAACCCTTGAAGAGCTCTATCTTCTGGGATATAATGCCATATAGTCTGCTTATAATCACCTGATGTTTAGAAGGAACATGTTGCCTCCATCTTCAGGGTTCAAGAAGCAAGATGCTAGCATGAAGCACATACCAGGCAGAGCTCAGGCTGTTCCTCATAAATATCAGGTGATTATCAATGGACTACACAGCATTATATCCCACAAGGTCCTACATAATCAGCCTTTGTTCACAGTAAGGTGAAAGGACCACTTTCAACATGATTGAGCTTAACAGTTTCTTCTGCTCCCAATATGAATGTTGGCTGTCAGAGGGGAAGTTGGCCTACATCTTGATCTGGTAACTGTATTAAAATAAACTCATTCAAGAATACTTAACCAGCATATATATGGCATTAGTTTTGTGACCATTCATCTATCAAAAGTGTGAGGCTCCCCATTAGAACATGTAATAAGCAGCAAACACATAACACTACACACAGTTTATTCTAGAATGGATTTATCTTGGTGTAAAATTAGTTAACACTTGTGGATGACAATTTCATTTACGTACTTTCAAATTCAGAATATTTATGAACATTTACAAAAGACAATATTGTAAAAAGTAGCATCTAGTAACCTGAATACATTTATTCCTTTTTGAAAACAATACCACTGAAGGGCAATTAGAAATGCATTAAATATGAATGCAACTGACATATTTCATACATACCACTCTGTAACTGCCAAGCAATGAATGTATATGGCCCACATGTAATTATTGTTTCCATTAAAAATTTCTGTTTACCATACATAACTGTATTTTCTACCAAAACCAGTTCCATCATTCTTACTGAACTATTTCCTACCAGTTATTTAGGGCATATGCACAGTAAGCAAACATGTTACAACACAATAGGCCTAATGCTTATTAAACCATTTTCACATAACTGTAGCTTCACCTCAGTTCCTTCGCAGCTTCAGTACATCTACAAAATAAATAAACTACAAAGGGTCCACGTATCAAAAATAGGGTCATTTACAACACGAAACCACACTCTCACTACAAGTACACCGAAACCTCGGTAATCGATGAAAGTGCTCAGGGCTAAAAGTATAAGGTCTAAATTACAGAATTTTGAATTATCTCATTTTTGGTATTTGGTGAAAGTACATACATAATGGTCCAATATAAACACTGATCTATGAGTACAATATGCAAACACATTTATTTTATAATATATATCAATATATAATATAATTACATCACAAATAATATGCATGAACAATTTACATAACTCCCTATGTCTCTGCTACATCCATTAAAAGGCAAAGCATCAGCATGAAGCATGGTCTACCTAGAGTGAAATGGGCAGTAGGCTGTATTTGCTAGACATAAACTAGCAAAGTCCCTATTTACACAAGACTCTTCACAGGGCTCACAGCATGAAATAAGGTTGTATTAATATTCTGTGCATTTACAAATTCATTACATGGAGTTGTAGCAAATGCCACATTAGCCCAAATATGAGGTGCTGTGTCTTAGAAAAGAGTGGTGGGCCACCTTATTTTTGTGTCCTTAAGACTAAATATGATGATTATGAGGAGTTCTAATTGCTAATTTTTATATCTGTGAAAATACCTAGAATTATATTTAAGGCATTTAATTTAGAATGTATTACTTGTTAACAGGGGGGCACGCAGTAGCATAGTTGGTTGAAGCACTACGCTATAAACCGGAAGGTCACGGGTTCGATTCCCGATGAGGTCACTGGATTTAATTGACCTAATCCTTCCAGCCACATATGGCCCTGGGGGGTCTAACAGAAATGAATACCAGAAATCTGCCTAGGGGGTAAAGGATGATCAATGCATAAGGCTGACAATCTCACTGCCATCTGTGAACAGATTGTCAAGAAAATGTAAAAGCCTCGACATCTCACAACCCTATGAGCCTCCATGGCCTGTTACAGGAATAGCTTTACCTTACCTTTACCTCACTTCTTAATAACATAATTTTTAATTATTCTTACTTATAACCCTCAGAACTAAACCACACATTCAATATTGATGAAAAATCTTTCTTCCCCTTTATTTTCTCACTGAATAAATAGGGGGTCACTGTATATTCAGTCTTATATAGTGCTAGGCATCTTCTTTAGTTCACTAGCTGCTCCTGATAAGCACATACGGACAAAGTCAGTGAATTCCTTCCATGTCAACTCAGTTCAGATTAAATCCTTCCACTGTATCTGGCTCCACTTGGATAGATTTGCATGCACATAAGACAGTCAGCTCACCCAAGACTTGTTCAGCTCACAGACTATGAGTTCTGTGAAAAGTCTCATGTAACAGTGACTTAGAGATGAGAATGTGTTGCCAATGCCAACTGTTTAGGTTCAGCCTCTGGCCTCATCAGATCATTTAAATATGTTCATAATAAAAGAAAGTTATCTTTGCTCCTTCTGTGATGTGAGAACACTGCAGTGTGAAACTCTTCCCAATGACAGAGCACTTTTGTCAGTTTGCTATACAGACAGCAGCAAAAAGTGTAGAAACAGAGCTCCTGTTAACACTGATTTACAGTTAAGCTACCTGCATCACATCTACAAGTAGTATGATCACAATGTAACATACAAATCATCTGAGATAAACAGTTTAGCTGGGTGGAAGAAAAAGGAAAATATTTCAACATCATAGACGTCTGGAAACTATGATGTCGTGCACAATGGCACAATGGCTTTCAGTACGCAGCCTGCCATCTCACTGTCCTCCAGGTGCTCTCTGGTCAGTTGTTTTATGTGATTCAGGAAATATTCCAGGAGTGTGCAGAGTACTTATAACAATGTGTATTGCATTTACACACGTATTTCAGAGTTTACATTAGACAACAATTTTGTATTCAAAATTTACTACTCACAGGATTTGAATAACTACTCTGAATTAGGCAGTATTTTGAATTAACCAATACAGTATTCTAAGGTGAATGTACTGTACTTGATTAAACACCACATCATGAAGATGTGCTGGAGGGTGGAGGTATAGCTCCACACACATTCTTAGCCTCAATACTATATGGAGGTGAATGGTCAGAGTGACACTACAAATAGTGTTTGTCCAGTATGATACTGAATGACTGAGGCATATTAAAATCAACAAGAACTAGGTGCAGTTTACGAGATATATTCTGGCTGGAGTGAACTTCCTATTCAGTACAGGTTAGAATTTTGAGGCCAATAAATATATTATACAGAAGAAATACAAGTATTCAGACAAACAGATTTGCCACATTTGTGAACAGAGCCATCTATTAAGAATCACACCCTAATTTCTGGGAACCAAAATGTACATTTTTACAGTATTAGGATAAATAAATTATCATTCTCTTAAAACAGCAAGAGGTGTCTTGACATATCTAAATCAACAAATATGTTTTTCTTGCTACTGTTTGTCACAATACCAGTTCAGCAAGATCCATCATTTGTTAGCCATCTAAAAACAAATCTACATCCAAGCTTATAAATCAGTTTCATTAACTTTCACTCATAAACATGGAAACATAAACATTCAAAATTTGGAATCTCTGTTGTCTCATTATTAGTTTCAACATTCAATATTATATACAATGATTTCCTTTTAAAAAAGATCAAGACAGCATTCAGGAGATACTGCCTCACCTATGTTTGGGCAATGCATATTAAATCCTGCAATCTGTCTGCACTGCACTGCCCTGCCCCATCAGCTAGCCAAGGTACAGTGGTAGTGGAAGAACCTATTTAAAAATAAGGAAACAGATTAAGTACATTCATTTGCCAAATATCAAAGGTTTAACACAATTCATTACATCATGGTTATGTTGTCAATGCCTATGGTTTATTTCATATACTGTATGATCACAATAAAATTATCCAAACAATTTCTCATGTGGATCACCTATATCAAATTTTATCAAAATACTCTCAGTAATGTTATATTTTAGCGTCCTGTTGCACTGATTTAAGTCCATGATTTATTTTATCCGTCTTCTGCTGTATAATTTTAATATTTTAACACTTAACATTTATCAGTATATATGATAAATATATATTTTAGTTATTTTAGTATGTATAGACAAGGCATGCAATGAACTAGTTTGTCGTGGATTGGATCAGCACCTGAAGATGGCACATTTGTGCCGAAACATGTAGTGAGAGTGAGAAGAGGGGATAGATGAATGTATGCACTAGAAGACGGATAAAATAAATCATGGACTACTCTCAGTAGTTTCAAAGTACGAAGATGGACAGAAAGACACAGCTTTCCCATGATGCATTTATCTTAGCACTTCATGCAATGAACACACACCACTTGAAAACCTGAAGCATATTTAAGACAAAGAATGAGGCTATGTACTAGCTTTTGAACAATGTGGATGTGTGCACATTCCCTCCCTCAAAATTACAATAAGCAAAATCCAAGAGCCAAGAGGCCATCAAACAAACACAGCCATGGAAAGACTCCCCAAGCCTTTATTTTCTTCGCTTTTATTTCAAAATGAAGACAAATGTGTAACGTAAGTGATTTAATGATTTCTGGGAAAAAGACATCTGGCAATTGTGCCATATATCAAATCTTGTGTATCCACAGATTACTGTATCACTATATGAACATTTGCAAAGCTGTAATCATTACAACTGTATTACTATTATCACCATATCTGTACCCAATTTATCCAGTTCCATACTTCAGGAATGTATCTCAACATAACAAGAACAATAACATGAAGAAATCAGAATTAAAATTTAAATAAAATAAGATGACTCACAAGATAGTGGTTCAGTCAGGTACTGGAAGACATCAAGAACTGAAGAAAGAACTGGCAAGAAACTAAGAAGGAAAGACTGTCAGATAAAAGAAGAGGTTGGAGACTTTTTGTCCATCAACCCATACAGGTACTAAAACAGAAATAATGCTAGAAGGAAAAGATAAAACACTGATGCTAATATTAAACAAAATGTAATAGGTATTATCCACTTTATTTCTAATTAAAAGTGTTTACAGTAATTTTGACCATTATATAAAATTCTAACAAATCATGTTGGTACACCAAGTGGCAGGAAAATATTCCTGGACTCTACTTTTCTTCATTCTTGCAAACTGCTAGCCAAGAAAATTTTAAATCAATATCAGGTATATGAAATAAAAACTACATGATGAGGAAATGCAGTGTTTCTGGGGTCACTGTTGTTGTAGACACAAAGAACAATTACTAGCAATATGAAGAAATGGGAAGTTTTGTTTGTGCTGCAAAATGAAATCATGGATTTCATCAGACTAGAAATAAAATTATTCTTGCTTATAACTTTCCAATGGAAACAATCATCATATATATAAAAGGTTATTTCATAGCTGTACAAATATTGCATACTATACATTGTGACACGTCCTTACACAGCATAGATTTGATGGTGCTGCTTCATCTTCTGCCTTCAGTGTTTCCACCTTTACTTCAGTCATAAACTGTGATTTTGAAATTCACTGTCCATGTTCATTAAATGATGAGTACTCATTGCACATTCTCCATTGTATGTATTACATCTACATTCATCATGACCAGACTGGACCACCCTGTTGGTCATTCATAATATGGAGAACTTAGTTCTAATAACTTACCACAGTACCAAGTATGGTAAAAAACCCACATCAGATGGTTTAAAATCGTCTTGGGCCACCACCATATCCACCTGTATATAAATAATAAAAAAAGCACTTCAGTTTTGCAGACGAGAAACAGAATTCAAATAGGTAATACAGTTACAAGTACTTGCCTGGCATGAAATTCGCTCAAATTTTAAACTTCCAAATTTGCAGACAGAATTAGCTTCCCTTGTATTTTATGAAATAAAAAACAGCTTAGGGATACACACACACATATAAACGAATAGACAAGTCTCTAATACATAAAAAAATAAACAAACAAACCTGAATATGGACCTGGTCTTCCACCACCAACTCCAAAACTACCCCTAACAGGTCCACCTCCATAATTCTGCTGGTAACATCCACCACCAAAATCATCATCACCCCAGAATCCCCCTCCATCTCCACAGGGATAATCAGGGCCCCAGTAACCACCTCCTGGACCATCTGGACCGCCATAGTAGTCATTCCATGGGTCAGCTGTAACAGGCATAAGAATGTTAATACACAGGGGGTAAAACAGGTAAAGGTAAAGTTATCCCTGTGCTTAATTCATTAAATACTATGTCATGAAAATATTTAGAGAAGTGGAGGTACAGGTCCACAATTCTTGACTTCAGCATTAGATGGATGTGAGTGGTCAGCCATGATAGCAGAACAAGTAAGGTGGTCATTGCTAGGCAGTAGCACAGTAAATGCATTTGTGCAGCAATAGACACTGATACAACAACAGAGGACACAGTGTCTTCTATGTGTCCGTTGCAAGGCAATGACAGTCTGAACGTCGGCAACAAATCAGCACATAATAGAGGAACTACTGGAAGTGGTGATTTCTATGTGGTCCATGCCAAGGATATATAACGAGGATCAGCAGCAGATGAATCAGAAAATTTAAATCAAACACCTAGAAGTAGCTGTCAGACAGCAGAATAAAATCATGAGTCTCATGGGACTCGGAAGCAAGAATCACTGTGCTGGCAATAGCCAGCAGCAAATTAGCAGCTGGTCAGTAGTTCAGTGTGAGTCGTGAGATTAAAATATGGTCATGAGTCCCACAGGACTTGCAACCCAGAATGACTGTGCCGGTGAGGGTAGCAGCAAACTATCAGCCAGCCAGCCAGCTGTTCAGTGAGTGATATGCTGCATGACACCCAGAGACACGAGACAGTAAAATATGATCATGAGTCATGCAAGATCCAGAACCAAAAATGACTGTGATGCTAAGGGCCAGCAGTAGTTACCTGTCCGCTGTCAGCAGTCACTACCTAGTTAGTTAGTTATTTAGAGAGGGTGGGTTTCCCCATGCACCGCGACCAGTTTGATCTATTGTGCTTCCCTCTATGATATTCTACCAGTCTCTTTACCCTACCGATAAATGGTGCGTACCATCAGTCCCGCCGAGCAAGCGAGTTCGGCCACTTGCTTAGCGGTGTCTATAATGCTTCCCCCATCTATCAGAGGCCTTAGAGACTATTGTTGGGCAGGAAACGTCCTGGAATTTGGCTGTGATCCCCTTTGGGCATATGAGGTTCTTTTACGTGCCATAAAGTTATGACATGGGACACACAGCTTAAAGTCCCTCCCGGAGGACTTGTTCCCTGAATTCTTCCACCCTTAAAAATTTGACAACCTCCGCCGGGCATTTGAACCCGCGTACTACGAATCATGAGGTGAGAACGTTACCTCTAGACTACGGAGGCCGCTAGCCACTACCTAGGAATGACTAGTGACAACAGAATAACAAACACAGTATTCTATGTCTAGCATATGTAAATTAGTGAAACTCTTATAATCATATGTAGTTATAAGTTATACGCATTCAATAGCTAAATCCAATTATCACTCCAAACCCCCTGTCTAGTTATTAACATGTGACAATACAATTTTAGTACATAAAAGCCAAGCCTTGTCCACCTCATATAACATCTTTTGTTTCAATGCACCCAGCAGTAACAATGCTCTTAGTATTTAAACTGTATCTGCCAATGGGCTTCATCTTAGGTTCATATTATTACTGAAATACTTATACATTCAAATCATCTTTTCATTAACTAAGTTATTCCCAATTTTATACTTCTTCTAATCAAAGCTATAAAGCACATTTTAAACTGCTATTAACATGTAATGCTGAAACACGGACTCTTAAAAGAGGAGTAAGAGCAAAGCCCAAGCAACAGGCATAAGAATTTTAAGAAGTCCTAAAGGCAAAATAAGAAGGGAAAGAATTAGAAATGAGATTCTTAGACAAGTTGGAATTCAAAATTTATTAATAGAGTTATAAGAGAAACAATTACAATTGTTTGGCCAGGTAAAAAAAAATGAACAAGGATACTAAGCAGGGAATCAGAATTAAAATTAAAAGGAAAGAGATCTGTTGGATGACTAGAATATGACAGTTCAGCCAGGTACTGGGAGACACCAAGCAGAGAGGCAAGAACTGGCAAAAAAACTGAGAGGAAGAACTGTGGGAAGAAAAAAGAGACAGGAACTTTTCATCAATCAACCTGCATAAAAAGGAAACAATATCAGAAAAACATTTCTTATAAATATTGTTGTAATCATAATCATGATCAACAACAACAAAGATGAAGAAGCAGCATCTCAGTCTCTTACATCCCATCATCCACAATTAAAGCTCCTCTATACCTATCACACATGAAATCATACATTCTATGAGCAATGATATACATAGCTGTATAGCCTAGTTCAAACAGAGAGTACAGCATATTATAATAACACTAAAAAATGAATATATTGCAAAATTATGGCAGTATAGTTTAACGAGAGAACACATCCACTGTCAGGCAATGGCACAGACACACTTGTAGCCGTAGGTTATGTGAAAGATGGTTGTCAGCCTGTAACAATGTGAGTAGAAGAGGACGTTGTTGGAATTGATTACCAAACAATGGCTAGTGAAGACTGAGAAGACACTTAGTGTCTACTGTAGAGAGTAGAGAGCGTAAAATAGTGAGAGCACTGTTATTATTTGTAGTTATGATTTATAAGAGTTTAATAAATCCAATTACCAATCCAAACTCTGTGTCTAGTCACCAAATACATGACAATATACATATAAACTTCCTATTTATAATGTTAATAGTTAAAATGTGTGCAGATGTATCAGCATGTTAACACATTTAATGCTGACACAAAACATATCTGTTGTACAGAAAAATTACTCTTCATTGTACGATTGAGGCTTCAAGACAATGAATGCAAATTATATATCAAAACCGAAACAAAAGAACTGTCTGAACCATTCACACCTGAATCAATTCATTCAGCTTCCCACCAGTGACAGAATATTAATAATAATAATAATAATAATGGTGGTGGTGGTAGTAGTAGTAGAAGAAAATGTCCATAATTTGCTCAGGGAATATCCTATACAAGGGATATCAACATCTACAATGTCAGTATTGTGTTTACCTTCAAATCCACCGCCATAATCCCCTCTTCCATTCCAGCTGCCACCACCTCCTCCTCGACGCTTCTTAGCTGGTGGTAACTGTGACTTGCGTAATGCCTTTTTACAGTCAATTTCTTTCCCTTTTATCACATGAGGTTTCTGCACTAGAGAACAAAATGTAGGTAAGTCCTGTACACTAAAATAGCATGTATCTATTTAATCATCTACTGTTCATTTGAAAGTTTCAAAAACTGATAACAAATTAAAAAATAAATCATGAATGGTATGAAAAAGAATCACATTAGAGAAAAGTAAAGGTATCCCTGTAACAGGCCATGGAGCCCCATAGGGTTGTGAGATGCTGAGGGTCCACATTTTCTAGACAATCAACTCATAGATGGTGGGGAGGTTGTTGGCCTTAAGCGCCAGCCACCCTTTAGCCCCAGGAAGCTTCCTGGTACTCATTTATGATAGGGGCTGAATGAACCGCAGGGCCATAGTGCGGCTGGAAGAATAAGATAAAATGAAAAATCCAATTACCTCATCGAGAATCGAACTTGTGACCTTTGGGATTGTAGCATAGTGCCTCAACCAACTACGCTACCTTGTGCCCTGAAGACATCACATATACATTTGGATATTTAGCAGAGAAGCCTGTCACTCTTGCATTCTTCCATTCATAAGATATGAAACCAACATATACATTTAATGGAATAACTAGCAGTATTGGTGAAGGTAGAGGCTTTACAGAACATTAAAGAACACAGTTCAATTGCATTCTCCAATAAAGGAAGCAATGATCACTTGTAAGCATATTAGCAGACTGAATGACACCATTCTCTGCACAATTTCAAACACCTGGTTAGATTGACTCTTGCATCATATGCGAGACTTTAAGTCAAAGAAAACTGATGATTATTTGTACTAAAATAAAAGAATATGAGTTCATTTCTATTCTAACATGTACAAAAGCTCCACCTGGCCAATTTCTTAAAAAGGTTTCCTTACTTCCCTTACTATATACTATGAAATGTTAAATGAACTATGACAGATGATACCACCAGCAAAATAAGGACTGACACATCAAAACACATAATGCCCAATTAAAATTAATAGCAGGCTGAAAATAACTCCCATTAAAAAGAAAAAGGCATACTTACAACATATTTTGTCCACAGCATCATAGTCCTTAAACTCAACAAATCCAAAACCTCTTTTAACGCCTGTCTCTTTATCTCTGCTAATGCTGCATGACACAATGCGACCATACTTCTGGAAATATAATCTAAGATCATCCTCTTCCATATCTGACTTCAAGCCACCAATAAACAGCTTCTTCACAGTTGCACTTGCCTCTGGACGTCGACTATCCTGTACAAATTACAGAGTAATTTGTACAGAGTAAGAAAAGGTAAAAGGTAAAGTTGTCCCTGTGCTTAACTAATTAAGCACTATGCCATGAAGACGTATGGGGGAGTGGATGCATAGATCCACATTTTCTTGACCTTGGCACTAGCTGGAGGTGAATGGTCAGCTTCACACCCCAGTACCCATTGTATAGGAGGTTGGGTGAACTCAGAGTTAGTCTGGACAATATGGAGAAGTGAAAATTTTTGACCCTACCAGGAATCAAACTCCGACCTCTTTGTCACCCAGCCCACAGTCAGTCACTATACCGATTATGCCATCCCAGACAGAGTAAGAAATACAGAGACAAATTCAAATTTTACACCCTTAGACTATTCATTTTTTTCAGTCACAAACTGAGCATCTGTCAGGAGAAAAAGATGTATCATGAAGCAATATGGCTCAAATTATAACATTAGGGCATTGTATGCAGTATCATACAGGGTGTTTCACGACTTTAGGGCATAACTGTAGGAGGTGATTTCCTAGGTCTTTGTGATCAAAAAAGTTCATATAAACATGTGTCCGATTTTGGACGGTTATGGAGTTATGACCGTTTTAAACTTGGAATAGAAGGTAACGA
This sequence comes from Cryptotermes secundus, assembly GCF_002891405.2. Lineage (NCBI taxonomy): Eukaryota > Metazoa > Arthropoda > Insecta > Blattodea > Kalotermitidae > Cryptotermes > Cryptotermes secundus. Next base: position 2,024,729 of record NW_019727402.1, on the reverse strand, counting down.
TTACTGACAACAAACGGAACAAAATAATAAACCAGCATAATACATGATACATTTGAAGTATGAATGTAAAGTTAACTTCGTGAAATTACTTTCAATTTGAATTTACTGGTGCTTAAAGCTGATTTTCGAAAATGCCACCTTCGGCCGCAACACAGGCTGCTGCTCGGTTGTGAACTGTGCCGGACATACCAACCCACCACACCTTAGGTAAAGTGTCGAGATAACAAGAACACTCTGTCTGTAGCTGGCTAAAAATAGCGACCTGCCAGATGATAGAGGCGGTTCACACGAGGGCGTGTATGGGAATGAAAAAAACGGTCATAACTCCGTAACCGTCCAAAATCGGATACATGTTTATATGAACTTTTTTGATCACAAAGACCTAGGAAATCACCTTCTGCAGAGGACCTAATTTTGAATTACATGTGACCAAAAGATTTAGAGAAATCCCAAAACATGCAAATATTTTCGCTAACTAGATGATGAATGCCAGTATATTTTGTGCACTATCACTTATACAAAGAACTATGTTTCTTATATTACCAAAAATTGCAGCAAATGTTACTGTAATTACATAGTGTGTAACTTTACTTGTTCCATAGTCAAAGTCCATGAAGACTATGGACAGCAACACTACATGGAATAAGGAAAATACTTTATATAATGTTAATCATCTACTGACCTTCACGATGAATAATTTCTCTTGAAGAAAGGGTCATACTCTACTATTCTTATGAGCAAATGAACTGACAGAAACAAACAGAAATCACTTCCAACAAAATCACTACTTGGTGACCGTGCGTAGGTGTTAGATGAGGTAAAAAAGAGGGAGACAATTTACAGTTTTTCCACTTGCAGAGTGGGATATGACAGGTAGTACAGACTCAACAGGTTTCATTTCCAACCTGGGAGCAAATAAATCTCCTTACCCTTTGAGGAACAGCTCTCTTTGGTTCCACAAGCCTCCCATCCACCTTGTGTGGCCGAGCGGCCTGTGCATCATCTACCATGTGTGAACGAGAATATGTAATAAAGCCAAATCCTCGTGATCTACAAACAGAAAATGGACACATATCAATGAAAAGCACCAAACGACAATAACCCATTACAACAATGAGCCTGTTTATTACAAAGAACCACTGCAATACATTTAAAATACAATTAATGTACTGTATAGCAAAGGTAGGTTAGTAAATACTTTTAAGCCATCAGAGGACATCCCCTGACAATTAACCAAACCCACTTTAAATGGAGAATAAATAATAACAATATTAATTATGACTAATGCAGCCATTGGGTTCTTCCCTTTCAGTCTTAGTCTAGTCTATCTTGATTTAAAAGCGAATCTTCGTGAAATACAAAACGTTGGTCTCCATACATGCCAACTTGTAAATTAAACACATGTCACCACTTACAGGCTTAGGATGAAAATTTAAGGAATGCTGGCAGAACCCACAGCCAGAGTTGGAACAGGTAATGTTTTGTTTGATAAAAAGATGAATTTTTATCAATTTCTGTCATTAATGTTATACTTCCATTCCTCAGTAAAAGTCCTAGAGTGGAATTAGGGTGAAGATCCAACTCTAGGATTTTTACAAAGGAAAGAAATGAACATACAACAGAACAAGATGAATGTGTATGCAGTTCCCTTATGAGACTGTGGATGAAAAGATTTTATTCAAAAGCTAGTAAACTTAATGTGTATTTCTGACACCCTGATAAAACTGCACTGCAATTTAAGTATTGAGGTTTCTGTGTATTAACATAAAAACAGAAGCTGATAAGAGTAGATCTATGAAGCAAACAAAACCTTGTTTAAAATTAAGCTTGATATATTACATTTTTGCACTCCCTCCAATTGGATGTAGTGTGCTTGTTCCAACTCTGATCATAGGTGCTGCCAACATTCCTTAAATTTCTTTTAAATGAAGCATACTTATTTGTTTTTGGATCCTTCATGACAGCAACATCTACAATTTCTCCCCATTTTTCAAAATATGCCTTCAGTGATTCATTTGTGGTTTCATAATTGAGTCCACCGATAAATAACTTTCTAAAATGCTCCGGTTCTTCAGGTTCTTTCTTTTCTTCTCCTTCCTGGGGGAAAGAAAAAAGAGGGCATCATATAATTCTCAACAATGTGTGTATTTCAAAGTTACTTAAACAATTCAAAGGTCCAAGAACAAATGAATATAACATGATAAGAATGATAAGACTTACAGAGTAGAGTTGGAGAATAATTGCCAGTGAGCCTGCCTTACTGGGCAAATAAAATATTCATGCTGGCATCTAAAACATTAACTACCATGTGAGCCTGAACACAAGGAGAGTTTTTTCAAACAGTAAATTTAGAAAAGAAGGGTCATCTTATTTTCAGGTCCTTGAGATAAAAAAAAACGAACTCCATGGCCTGTAGTTCACAAGCAAACTATACTGACCGAGTGACTGCCACTTGTTGGTGAACTTAGTGCCAATTTTTTTGGTCCCTGAGAANCAGAATTAAATGTCACTTTTCAAAGAAGTTCATTATGACAGAAAATTTTCATATTTCAATACTGAGTCTTGTAAAATGAACATCCAGTATTCTGCAGGTGAAAAGCACATTTTGTGGTCTGAAGGAGATTCTTTCTAGAATTTTATACTGAATATGGCATGTTACTTTCACACTGTAAATCACATTTACATACTAAAGCCAATGTGCAAGTGGTTTAGATGTTGATAATAATTTTCTGACCTTCAAGTGCTTCACTGCACTCAAGTTGCACATTACAGTGCACAGGTCTTCCTGTCAAGTTACAGAAGCCTGTCACTTACTGGCTAGGGGCCAGCAACAGCCCACCTTCAGCAAAGCACTATCAGTTAATACCAGTACAAATCTTAAACCACTCCATAAAAGCAATAAAAGTGTATTACCTAGCTTATAAGTGGAGCTGGACTTGCTGTCATACACTCCTGATATGGTTTAAAGAGGTTGACTTTGAAGCAAAGAAATTCTTCATGTTTAATTTTTAAACTTTCGCTTTGTATGGTCAAGGTTTAAGCAATTTTGTCTCTTTTGCTGTTGTATTTAACCTTTAATGTCTAAAGTGCACCAATCGGTACACTGAAGAGTATGGTTGTCATTGCTAAAGTACCCTAATTTGTACATTGGGGCATTTAAATGCTGCCAGTGGAACTGCGTGCACATGCCACTATCAGAAGCGCATGTACAATCCTAAATATTTATTTTTAAATACAGTAAAATTCAATGTACATACATTTTTTGTTATTTGCCTGATGTATATACAGGCTTCAACCCTGTGTCCAGTAACTGAATCTCTCCTTTGCATAATACTCTTTGAAGCACCCGTGAAAGAACAGTCCCATATCACATATCTTGCATTTTTGCTGACTTTCAATTTCATAATCTTCCAAACAACGTTTCATTGACATCGTATGGTGAAATCAAAGTACGATGTTCAAATTCACTATGAACTCATAGAAAACTGAATGCACTCTGTATCTCAGCTATGATGCAAGTTTGGTTGTGACCATAGAAAGGTCACAACCAAATATTCTCTTGCAGCTACAATGGAAGGACCTGGCAATGAAGTAGGGAACAAAGAATTTTTCCTCTAGCCTTTCTTGAATTGTCATGCTTTCACTTTTCTGTCATTTAGCCAAAAGACTCGAATATCTGAAGAGTGTAACAAATATGTGAAACTGGCCAGTAGAGAACCAAATGATTTTAGCACTTCCAACTCTTTTATGGCATCAGAAAATGCAAAAATATGTCAAGTGTTACAAGCATGTAAAGTAAGTAAGTAAAGTAAAGGTATCCCTGCAACAGGCCATGGAGGACCAGAGGGTTGTGAGATGCTGAGGTTCCCACATTTTCTAGACAATCGGCTCATAGATGGCGGCAAGGTTGTCAGCCCTATGCGCTGGCCGCCCTTTACCCCCAAGAATATTTAAAGAATATTCCTGGTACTCATTTCTGCTAGAGGCTGAGTCGACCCCAGGGCCATAGTGCAGGTGGAAGGATTAGGACAATTGAAAAAAATCCAATGACCTAATTGGGACTTGAAACTGCGACCTTCCGGCTTGTATGATTTTATAATGCAGAACTACTGTAAGAAAAAGCAGGAAATCATTTTTGCAGTACGCATAAAAAATTAAAACTAGAGCATAACTTTTTTCACACGGACATATTGGGGTTTTGGACTTTATCCATCGTCCTGGTTTTTAAGATAACTAAGAAAAAACACGACGTTTCGGAAACTGGATCCATTTCCATCCTCAGGTGAGGTAAAAACACCTATTCTGTTGGGTCCCTTAGAAAGAGCTAGCCTCATAAGTTTACATAACTTTTTTGTCTAAACATTTTCAAATCTTATGTTAGAATATGTGACACTAGGTTCTTTGCAAAGTTAATTCCACTCATTTGTCATAAATACTGTATTAGATACAGCATTTCAAAATACAATGCAAGTGTCCTAACATGAACATACATTTAAACTCATAGCAGCAATGGGCATTTAAATGCGCAACAGAAGTGGGTACTTAAAATACTCCAGCCAGCTCAAGCTATCACCATTTCAAAAGTCTGGCCTTTAAAGGTTAAACAATGCCTGTTCTCTTACTGATATCTCAGTGACTGTCCTGGTGAATAAAAAAAAAGAAAAAAAAAAAAGTAAAGCTATCCCTGTACCAGACCGTAATGGCCCATAGAGTTGTGAGACGTTGAGGGTCCCACATTATCTAGACAATCAGCTCAAAGATGGTGGTAAGGTTGTCAGCCTTACGTGCTGGCTGTGCGTTACTCTCCAGAAAAATTATTTAATTAATTCCTGATACTCATTTCTGTTAGAGGCTGAGTTGACCCCAGGGCCATAGTGCGGCTGGAAGGATTAAGTCAACTGAAAAAATCCAATGACCTCATCGGGATTTGAACCCGCGACCTTCTGGCTTGTAGCGAGTATGTTAGCCTAATCTCTAACTTGTGCACTCATGCAAACAACATTTTCAATGGGCTTCTTATACAATAGTGATACATTTTTTAATATCTGCTGTGTTTGGAACTGTGTCCTTAAGAAGTTAACAGTAAAATTTCCCTTGACTCCTTTTAACAGAACTACATTTTACATACAGGTAAGAAAAAGGGGGCACGTGGTAGTGTATTTGGTTGAAGCACTATACTACAAGCTGGAAGGTCAGAGGTTCAAATCCCGATGAGGTCACTGATTTCTTAAATTGACCTAATCCTTCCAGCCGCACTATGCCTCTAGGGTAGACTCAGCCTCTAAAAGAAATGAGTACCAGGAATCTTCCTGGGGGGAAAAGGGCGGCTGGCACATAAGGCTGACAACCTTACTGCCATTTAAGAGCCTACTGTCTAGAAAATGTGGCAGCCTTGACCTCTCACACCCCTATGGGCCTTCATGGCCTGTTACAGGGACAGCTTTACCTTTTTACATTTTATATAAAATTCACAGAAAAACACATACTGTTCAACAGAATATTTAACCATATCTGCTTACAATGATGCCCAATTCTGGTATCCCAAAAACTGTTAAACACTATTACAGCCTTACCCACCCACAATGATAACCACTACTTAACATGGTGGACACTATTCACTCCTTGTTCATTATGAGACAAAACCAAAATCGAACCATTTCTCCAGCATCTACTGACTGTACTTAGCCAAAGGTAGGCAGTCACTGGCTGGCAGTGAAGTGTGGCTCTCCTGGAAGGCTCATTGTACTTTGCTTTCAACATTACAAATATGCAGCATTATACATGAAATGTATTTATGTGAAAACATGTTTACAGTAAGAATTTTCTAAAAAATTAAAGTTGCTACAGCTGAATAACAGAGTAGGTGGAGAGAGAGAAGATACTTAAATGATATAATAGTGGCAAAAAGAAACACATTCCAGTAACAAATGTGAATCATGGCCTACAAAATTATATGTATTAATCTGAGCTAAAATGAGTAATCATTTCTATTATGTTGTACTTTAGCATCCTGTTGCACTAGTATTGTTGTCTTTTGCACATATGCATAACCACTGTCTTAAATGTAACAATTATGTTAAAAGAGATATGACAAATGGAAATAAGTTTTGCATTTACGATTGTGCTGACACATATGTACAAAAGGCAACATGTCTATTATTCCTGTACCACGGAATTATATACAAATGTATAAGGGGCAGTCAAATGAAAACAGGTCACCATGCATAACTCACGTGGCGCGCAAGATGGTAACACTGGAATTTGCTTACAGTATGAACATCTAGTGGGGACTCGGGAAAGCACAGTGACAACATGCCCTTGCATACTAGTCGTCTGTTTATTGTGCTGGAAGTAAAGTTAGAGCTACGTGTGGTCATCCAACATCAGTAATGGAGGTGGGTAAAGAAGAACAGCGAAGTGTAGTGCCCTTTTGACTGTTGAAGGAGTAGGAGGAATAGAAATTTATCGTCGCAGGTCTGTTGTTTATGGCGAACACAGCACGTCACGTCCGCATGTGCTGGTGTGGCACAAGAGATTCCAAGAGGGACGTGTGTCACTGCAAGATGCTCATCCAGGACAGGCTCATTGTGTCATCACCCCTAATGTTATTGCTGTGTTGGATGGTCATATCTGGGCAAACTGACGGATCACTGTGGAAGAAATTAGTATTTTGATGGGAATAAGTCACGGTTCCATATACGCTATTGTGACAAAACACCTGCTGTACTGCAAAATCTGTGCACAGTGGGTTCCACATCAAATCACAGAGAAACAGAAGACTAAGAGAATGGCTGCATCACTGGGTCACTTGCAATGATACCATGAGGAAGAGTATGTTTTTCTGTCCCGTATTGCCACTGGGGACGAAACTTGATGCCACCATTTTGAACCCCAGAGCAAACAGCAGAGCCAACAGTGGAAACACAGGAATTCTCCCCCACTGAAGAAATCCAAAGCCGTACACACAAGTTCTGGTAAAGTGACGATGACCTTCTTTGACTGAAAAGGCCCTCTGCTTGTCGAATTTCTCGAGCATGGGGCCACAATCAGTGCACAGCGTTATGAAGAAACTTTGCAGAAACTGAGACGTGCCATAAAGTTAAAACGCCCTGGAATGCTATCGAACGGCATTATCCTTTGACATGATAATGTGCGCCCCCACACTGCCAACTCTGTGAGGAATATGGTACAGAGATTTGGTTGGCAAGTGCTTCAACATCCACCCTACAGCCCAGATCTCTCCCCATGTGATTTTCACATTTCTGGAGACCCGAAGAGAGACATTCGTGGACATCAGTTTGCACTGGACGAAGACGTGTGTAGCTGGCTAAAGATGTGGTTCGTAGACAGCCCACAAGCTTTTTCAAGGATGGGATTGACCATCTTATCTCCCAGTGGGATAAATGTATTAACAGTTTTGGAGATTACTTTTGAGGTAAGAAATGTTCTTTAATATGTTTTGGCTTCTGATCTGTTTTCATTTAACTGCCCCTCATATAATACAGAAAGCCAAGATGTATACATGAATTGTATTTTGACCTTTCAGACAATATTCATATCCACATTTAATGTGACTCTTAAGATTATATCCAGAGCCATCCAAATACATAGCAATAAGCTGTAAATTAAATTAAATATTCACCTTATGCTGAAAATCTACGTGACAAAATTGTAACTATAATACAAGAGTAATTAATACGCTGTCACCACAACTTGAAATTACATATCTACTGTTATGGCAGCACGCACAAAAGACTCTACATCCCATTAAACTGATTTCATGAATTTGGCTCCTTTTTAGAAGGAAACAGTTGCTCAGCCACTCCTGAAACTCCAAGTATTTTATGGAACCAAAGTTTCATTATCATGTTCATAAAGGTCTACCATTGATCTCTATCCTGAGTTAGATGATTGAAGTCCATTTTCTATTAGAGACCAAACATAAACAAGCATGGAATTTTCTGCCATAAGAGCGTATAAATTGCTCAATTTACTATTTCTTTAATCTAGTCAACAGAAGGTCAAGACTTGAGAACCATATGATATTTCATTCATAATTAAAATGAATGAGTTTTACTTCAATCATGCTTGAGATCCTTTCCAACTTTGGTATGGCTCCTAACGAAATCATGAATCAATACAAAGCACAAATTACCTTAGCTCTTAAGTTCTGCTTCGTTAGTTATGCATTATATTTCCAATTTACTAACAGTTTCAATCCACTTCTTTTGCAAACTGTCCTCTTGGAAACGGGCTTACAAACAACACTATCGTTTTGTTGTGAAATAAGCATTAAGGCGGCAAAAGAATTCGCTAAAGTAAAATATATAATCGACCCTAGGCTTTAAGCTTAATCAGCTTTTGGAGAATAGTTTATCTCGGAAACAACTCTTTGGGCAGAAAAAACATAACCTAACATATTTGAATATAAACCACACAACTTTTGCAGCAAACCTTGGCCTTCTCCTGCTCGTTCTGCTGCTCAGACTCATCTTCCTTTTCCTTCTGTTGGTCCGCCTGTTCTTGTACTTTTATTTCTTCCGGGTCTTCCATTTCTTTCAGAAATGATGCATAAAATTCACTATAAGTTCCGCATAAATGCAAAACTTTACCTAAACAGACGCAACGCCTCCACGGCCCGCCACGGAACTTGATGTTGATTTGTCACTCCAAGGCATGCGCATTTGGAAACGGACGGGAACAGTTCCAATTTGGTGATCCGTGGAATAGAATTTTCACACGACCTAAACGACTTAAACCTGTAAGCGCCTGGAAGTGTGTAATCGCTAAGTAACTTCACGAGCTGAGACCTTGAGAAGCTGCCAGTTGTGCAGCTACTCAAGAATTTCCTGGCATTTAATGGAACCCGAAGGTTGGTTACTGTATTCACAAAAGAGCCCTCCACTGAGCCAGATCAGTTCAGTCTACACCACCCCATCTTATCTCTCAAAGTTCCATTTTAATAATATCCAGCCACCTACATCTTGGTCCTCCTAGTGTTCTGGTTCCTTCAGGCTTTTCCACCAATATCGTGCATGCATTCCACATTTCCCATTCGTGCTACATGCACTGCCCATTTCATTCTCCTTGACTTCATCATTCTAATTATACTTGGAGAAGAGTTCAAGTTCTGAAGCTCCTCATTATGCAGTTTTCCCAACCTCCTGTCATTTCCTCTCTCTTTGGTCCAAATATTCTCCTCAGCATCCTGTTCTCAAACACCCTCAGTCTGTGTTCCTCCATTAATGTATGAGACCAAGTTTCACACCCATTCAGAACCACAGGCAAAATTATAATTTTGTATATTCTAATTTTTATGTTTTTGGACATCAGACAAGAAGACTAAAGGTTCTGGACTGAATGGTAGCAAGAATTACCTGAATTCAATTCCTCTTGATTTCCTCATAAATCAAATTTTGATTTGAAGAAAGTCGTCTTCTGGGTTTAGGCGCCGTGTATTCTTCGTTTTGGCCGACGTTTCGGAGGATCGTATCGCCTCCATCTTCAGAGCA
>NW_019727402.1:1960042-2014483 GCF_002891405.2 Cryptotermes secundus | reverse complement strand
CCACACCAGTTCTTCATGTCACTGACGTCAGTAGCCTGTCCCCTGTAATCATGTCATTGAGGTCAGTAGCCTGTCCACAACCAACCGGTTCTTCTTGTCTACCGCACTTCCTAGTGCTATTGACCTCAAGTTTCCTGGATTCACTGGCCCCCCCCCCCCACATAACACCATATATATGGCCTTAAACGCTCTCCACTGCTACTATTGGTCCGTTCTCCCTAACCACCCCCCTTGCCTACTTCGTATATAGCAGCGCCTTTCACTTCCTATCACTACAGCTACTGCTCTCTGCATTCCAAGCCATTCAACTGCTCTGAAGATGGAAGCAATACGATCCTCCGAAACGTCGGCCAAAACGAACAATACACGGTGCCTAAACCCAGAAGACGACTTTCTTCATAGTCATCGCCGTGAAAACCTCAAAACTACAAATTTTGATCTGTTTCTGTCATTCTCAAATATTTGAACTCTGCCACTTTTTCAAAGAATCTGTTAGCCATCTTTATGTCATTATTTTACCCTGAATGCTGATGAAGAAACAACAACATATACTTAAATTTCTCTGCATTTACTTCTAGAGGAACCTCCTTACTAGTGTCAATTAAAGTTCATGTGTTTTTCTTTATGGTATCTATGTTATCACCCAGTAGATTCACAACATCAGCGTAGACCAGCAGCTGATGTGTCCATTTAATTTCAGTCCCATCTGGTTTACCTGGGCCTTCCAAATGTCATATTCTAAAGCAAAATTGAAAAGCAATGGCAATAAAGCATCTCCTTATTTTAGACCATTCTGGATAGGAAAATTATCAGACAAATGTTTACCTGTACTGACTTTACTATACATTTTATTTAAACACATCTTAATCAGCCTAACTAGTTTCATGGGTACTGCAATACTTCCCTCCTACCTGAATCATAGTCTTTCTTTAAGTCTATGAATATCTGATGTACTGTCTCATTGTACTCCCATTTTTTCTCAAGTATGTGGCAAATGCAAAAAACCTCATCAATAGTATAACTGTTATGTTGAAACCCACACTGATGGTCACAAATAATTTAATTTTCATTGGTTGCATCCTGTTGTGTGTCTCAGACAATATATAACATGTAGGAACTATGCTGCCGTCAACACAACAAATATTTCAGTATTACAATTAGATCTTTATTTACTGCCTGTTGATGGTCATGCATGACCAAAATATGTCTCAGTAAATAAAGATCTAATTGTAATACTGAAATATTTGTTGTGTTGATTGTAGCATAGTTCCTACGTATTACAAGTAATTTCATCTATATATAGACATAACATACATGAATTTGATAACAGTGATATCCCATGATAATTACTACAGTCAGTTTTATTGCCCTTCTTGTGGACTGGTACAATAATAGACTCTTTCCACTGATCAGGAAATTCTTCCTATTTTACTTAGAAAATCATGTCTCAGAGTTATGGTATGTAAAATATGTGAATACTACCTTTTGTAGTACAATTTTAAACATCAGATTGAGGTGATTACAGTTAAATATGATGTAAAAACATGGCATGTATATTCATGTCCATCCTTGTTTTACTAAAGAGTTTGAATAAAATTCAGCTGAATTCAACTGAGTTGAATTGGACTCCACCACGTAACTCTTCAATAAACTTTGAGATGAAAATACCTCTTGATAAAATTTTAACCTGCACATAATTGTGATGCAATGTATTAATTTCTTGTGGAGGAGTTCTGAGAGACTGTAGGTCCTGTGATTGTAAATTATTTGAGAAGTATTTTATTTTGTGTATGGATATTTTAGAGGTTTCTAGTTTTGTGACAATTTATTAAAGCAGTCTTGAGCTAATGTTTATTTATTGCAAATATGTTTCATTTTCACAAGTTTGGAAAGTAATATTTGAAAGGAAGAGATTTATAATATCTATAAAATACTAATCATCATAATATATGGGTACCTGTTAAGAATGAAGGGTGATTTTGATGACAGTGACTTAGACAGAGAGATTAGTAAGCTCACAGTGAAATATACATATGGCTGAATGATGTAACGGTAAAAAATTTGCTTCCTGTATATGTGCAAGTCCAGTTCAGTTTACAAAATTGAAACATTAATATTATTATTCTGTTGCAAAGAGAATTCAGACAGGTGACTATGATTATGAAGTCAAAAATAGATGATTTTTTAAGTTGGTTATTTAATGATGTACAGAGTGGGGCACAGAAACTTCCTTTTTTGAGGCAAATAAAAGAAAAATTACTGCTGATAGACAAAATTTATGTTTAGCTAATGAAAGAACATACGTTAAAGTTTTAAATCATGCAGTTTTAAACAAAATATCTTGAAGGTGGTGGCCACTGTTCTCTATGCACTGATGCAACCGTTTTCTGAAGTTCCCCTCTGCACATTCCAACATGTGCACCGGAATTTGGGCTACTTCATGCCAAATAAGATTCTTCAGCTGAAGCAGGTTTGTGGGGCGATATTTAAAAACCTCTGCCTTGAGGTACCCCATAAAAAAAATCACAGGGCATTAGATCAGGTGAGTGCGCTGCCCATGGGATGTCACCTCGAAGCGAGATGAGCCGTCCGGGGAATTTTGCCCTCAAAACTGTCATCGAAGCTCGGGCTGTGTGGGCTGTGGCACCATCCTGTTGGAACCAGACATTTCCTAGATGCATTTCTTCAAGAGCTGGTTCGAAAAAGTTTTTAGTCATGTCCACATACTGCTGTGAATTGAGAGTAACTGCATGATTGTATTCTTAAAAAAAATAAGGGCCAATAACTCCAACTCTTGACAATGCACACCATACTGTCACCTTATCACTGTGAAGTGGCCTCTCATGGAGCTCTCTGGTATTGTTACCACTCCAATAGTGCATATTCTGGTTGTTGACATATCTGGATAGGTGAAAATGTGCCTCTTCACTAAAGAAAACAAGTGTGTCAGGGGGTAAAGTTTCCAATAACGTTTCGCACGCTGTTATTCAGTTCTGGAAATCACGTGGTGACATTTCTTGCACAACAACCATCTTATAGGGATGGCAATGAAGATGTTCATGAAGAATTCAGCGCATTGAACGATTGGATATGTCTAGGGCGACTGCATGTTTGCAAGCGGAGTGTCTTGGAATCACAAAAACTGCCTCCACATTTTCTGGCATCGTAATGGTCCATTGTCGTCCTGATGATTTTTTCACCACACTCCTGGTGGTCCTGAAGTTCTCTACCCACAAAACAATCAATTTCCGGTTGGGAACCGGACCTCTGGGTTTAATTCCGAAGTGAGTACGGAGCACACACTGCACCATCACGTAGGAATGGTTGTTCGAAAAATAGGCTTCGACAGCAAACACACACTGCTCACTCATCCACCTCATGTTTCCTACTGAGGGGTATTAGACAGAAACTTCCGTGACTGCTGTGTTTGCCAAGCCTGTCCCCACTTTTCTATCACCTCTCCTCTCTTCACAATGTGTCTTCACAAAAAGGAATTTTCTGCGCCCCACTCTGTATTAGTATTAGTATCAGTACTGAGATTATACAGTATTCATGATGGGGTGATTAATGAGTATGGAGCAGTTAGTGACATTAAAAATAGCATGGGGAAATCAAAATACTTATAGAAAGCTTGCCCCAATATCACTTGGTCCACCACGAATCCCCTGGCCTCGGATCAAATCTGGATCAGCATGGTGGGAAGCCAGTGACTAGCTTCCTGAGCTGTAGCATGGCCAAGATGTCTTAATTGTCATAATGACAAGTGTTGGTGTTATTAAACTATGATTTTCTGATTCCAAGTTCTTGTGTTTCCTTATTCCTAGCCAGAGTAGCTAAGTCTGTGTAAGGACTAGACTATGGACTGAATGGTTGTAGATTATCAGTGACTGGATTCTGGCAGAGGCAAAAATCCTTTCCCTTCTCCATAGCAACCAGACTGCCTCTGGGGCCTATCAAGCTCCCTATCTTAGAAGTAGAAGAGACTTTTCCTCCAGGGGTCTAGTGGCTGAATATGAAGCTTACTCACCTCCAACCATACTGTAGTTAAGAATGCAGGAAGCTAAACCTCCACTCCCCATACATCTTCAAACCATGGTGCTTAATTAAAGCACAGAGACAATTTCACCTTATTTCTGAAGTAAGAGCCCATTTACCAGTCTAACAATTTCCTTGGCAGCGAGAGGATACAATGGGTTTTTAAAGATAGATATATCCAGACCATCTCCACAGCACCTGGATATAAACATAAGATAACAACATTCTCAACTGAAGTATGTTATGATTTTGAATTTAAAGCTGTGTTTACGAAGTCTTTATGTGATGTTAAAATAGGGAATTTAATATTTTCAAATGATCACAGGACAGGAAGAAGTTGCAAGTCTGAGTAAAAGTGGTATTCATTTTTCTAAGCAAGAATTAATTTTTGTGTATGAAGAGTGCAGAGGTTAAAATATTTGCTTAGATCCTTCATTTGTTCTTACGTACATAGTAAAAGCAAAAAAAAGTAAAGCTATCCCTGTAACAGGCCCTGAAGGCCCATAGGGTTGTGAGACGTTGAGGGTCCCACGTTATCTAGACAATCGGCTCAAAGAGGGCGGTAAGGTTGTCAGCCTTACGTGCCGGCTGCACTTTACTCCCCAGGAAAATCGGTACATATAAATTTTTAATCTAAAATTGTCTGTACTAATGTACAGTAAAACTTGGTTATAGCAACATCGGTTTCTGCGACACCTTGTCTATTGCGTCAGATATTTAATGGTACGAACTAATTCCTCATAAAGCAACTGTTTTTTATACCTTGCTTAGTACGACATGCACAAATGCATCAACCTTGTATGTAACGTCATTTTCATTCCTGAATTTCTCTGATATCGCGGAAAGTTCAATGTGTCTGCCCACCCTCACTTTCTCTACTTGCTGATGTGACTGTCCTGGAAGAATACGACCGTGGGCTGCAAGAGGAACGTGGGTTTTATGTGAAAACAAGGGTGTGGGGTGGGACTGCGTGAATAGTGCAAGAGGACGCGGCAGGTTGTGAACGTAATTTAGAAAGTGTGTATTGGGCAAGTAACAGGAAACAGATGAAGATAACTGATTACTGTACTCGTATCTAGGTACAGTAAGGCACAACAATTGATGTAATCTACTGTAATTTGGTGAGTAGGCCTACCTTTAATATACAGTATTAGTGCGGTGTGTATTGTCAGTGAAAAGCGCTGTAATATGTCTTTGATATTACACATTTGGGCAATTCCACGTTAATGTTACGTTAGTCTGTACTTAACTATGTATTTCACTAAAAAATGCAACATTTTAATTCGGTTTTTGGTAGTTTTTTACGTGACTAACATAAGGCTACTGTGGAAGTGCCCATTTCGGTTACAACGACATTCGTTTATAACGACACTATTTTTAGGTCCCTTTGATGATGTTATAACCAAGTTCTACTGTATGTAATTTATGACTTGTTCTGTATTATTAACCTGCTCAGGATTTATAGAACATAAATAAATTCAACACAACCATCATGCCATCTGACTACTCCTGTACAGAAATATTTTTACTCATTATGAAGTAATTAAATATTTTGTATTTTCAAAGTCATTTTTAATGTAGTTCTGATACCATAAAAATGGTCTGCTTCCAGGCAGTGTATAGTGTTCACTTTAATCATGCAAGCATCTCAAGATAATAAAACATAGGTAAGATTTGAGGCTTCCATGGCAGTGACTATGAAGAATTCCATCTTCTTGGATGTGGTGCCATGTAGATCTTCTGTGAACCGACATTTCAGGGAATGTATCTCCTCCATCTTCAGGGTAGAAAAATCCACAAACAAGGAATCAGTGTGAGCAGGTGGCTGCTGAGCTGCTCACACTGGTTCCTTGATCATGGATTTTTCTACCCAGAAGATGAAGGCGATACATTCCCCCGAAACGTCGGTTCACACAAGATCTACACAGCGCCACATCCCAGAAGACAAAATTCTTCAATAAAACATAGCATTGCACGCTGATTTCACAAACATTGCTGGGAATCACATTTCTGTGGAAGTTCTCAAAGAAAAATTCTGAACTTTTGAACACTGATGATATTTGAATATTTAATTTCTGCTACCATACTTACTTTTGAAGTTTTAAATATCTGGTTAGTAGTCAATCATAATTCATTTGGTTATGAGTCTAAAAATATGATATATATATTCCATATAGCAGCATTAAGCTACTAGGGCCATTCCGTAAATAATGCCTCCTATTTTTTTGTGTTAATATGTAACGTCTGAGATGGATGTTGGTGGTGTTGTAGTAAAGGTTGAACCTTCCCGTCAATCTACTGTTAGTTTGGTTGTCGTGTGACAGATAGCGACAGCAGAGCAGTCTACCAAAATGGTGTCTGACATAGAAGTGCGTATGAAACACAGATGTGTTATTGAATTTCTCACTGCTGAACAAATTGTACCCACTGACATCCATCGACACTTGCTAAAGGTGTACGGAGACAATACAGTGGAAGTCAGCACAGTGAGGCGGTGGGTAGTGCGTTTCAACAGTGGCGAAATTGAAGTGCACGACAAGCCATGCCCTGGGCGTCCCTGCTCAGCTGCCACTCCTCACAATGAACAGCATCTCATCCATACAGATCAGCAGATAATGATCAGGGACTGTCAGTTCTGAATGCTACAAAACGACGCTGACTAAGCTGAAAGCCCGCATTTCCCGAGTCAGGCCAAAGAAGCAGGCAACCTTTTGCTTGCAACACGATAACGCTAGACCCCATACAAGTTTGGCGACCACTGTGCACATTGCAAAGTTTGGCTGGACTGTCCTACCACATCCACCTTATAACCCCGGTTTAGCACCTTCAGACTTCCATCTCTTTGGGCCTAAGAAAGATGGACTATGTGGGCAACACTTTCCAGACATTGATGCTGTCATTGCAGCTGTAAGAAAGTGGCTAGCCTCTGCTGGCGCAGACTTTTACGGGCGCGGCATACAGGCTCTTGTTAATCACTGGCAAAAGTGCATAACGAATGGTGGTGATTATGTGGAAAAATAACTGTAAGTAGCTGAAAACTTGCTCTATTTAACTGCATTATTATGCTTTCTGTATCTGTTGTAGTTTTCTTTAATAAAAATAGGAGGCATTATATACGGAACACTGTAATATATTCGTTGTAAATTGAATAATATTACAGTCAACGCGCTGTTGTTGCAACAAGAATATTTGGAGAGGATAATAAATGAAGCTACGTATTCAATGGAAAATGTTGGATTATTCTTGAATTTATACCACAGTCTATATTAGGTCTGCACAAAATTAGGATGTGAAAAATGACTTCACTTCACAATAAAAATGAAGTATGTCTGATCCTAATTCATGAAAGTCTGGTAACAATCACTACTTTCAATTCCAACATTTTCTATTAAATTTCAGCCATGTTGGAAATTTTTTATATTATATTAATTAGCACAAACGTTTCAACAATACATTTCATTTTCCTTTCACAAACCATGTACTAAATTCTGTCCATCTTATTTTAACAAAAGACCATCACACATCACTTTAAATGTCTTTGTGGAAAGCATTTTACTATCACAATGCATATTCTTATTAATTTATTTATTTTTTATTGGAAGGAAATATAACTAAAATGTGCTGAACTAGCCTTCCATTGTTTCTGAGTGAAGTGCCATCTACAGTTTGAACTTTGCCATACTCAGGCATCAGAAGGCAAAATTTGGAACTGTGAACAATGTGTCTTTAGATCTTGTCCAGTTCTATTCTATTCTACTCACAGGCTCTTTATATAGAACAGTGAGTGTGTGGCAGGACTGCTTCTTGTGACTTTCAATTTTTCACGAAAATTTTCATAAACTCTGCAAAACCCACTTCATATGTACCATTATCAATGGATATGAAGCCATTATTATTACTATTACTGATGTTCCTTTATGGGCCTAAATATTTGTACTTCTTATTGTATCAATTTACATGCTGTAAATGGAGTGATTTTACAGTCATACATCATTAGGAAAATCAGAACTGTATGATGTTCTAGTCCATAGATTCATCTCTTTCTGTAACCCTCTACAGAGATCAGAAGTTTATTTTTTAATAATATAGAATTCGGCATGTGGGCATTAGTGCCAGTTCCATCCTTGCTACAGGTGATTACCTTACATTTTATGAAGTTTAAATATCTTAATCTGACAAGCATGAGCCAGGACTAGCCTAACATGCTAAAATAGGCCTCTCCAGCTCATGACAAGTGGATCACTTACGTCTCATCAGTTTACATTTTGCAGCCCATGGGAATATGTTTCCATTCCCAGAATATGTGTCATGACTTCCTCTTCTTTAAACAAAGATGGCAGAACTTTTTCAAGAAGCTTTATGGAAAGTAATTAAATATTGCATAGAATTTTTCAGTTGATTTCATATGACATACAATAAATGATTTAAAAAATCATGCAGAATTATAAACTTAAGTTATTTAACTTTTGAAGAGTGGCATTTAAACCTCCAGCATACTAGCTGCTGGTCTGAACTTAAAATGCTTTTCATTACTCTGAAATGCAGTGTTTCAGAAAATGAATTGTATTTTTCCGTTTTTAAAGCTATAAACTCCAAATAAAAATTTAATTTGAATTGGATTATTCATTGACAATTTGTGAAAAATTTAATTGTTAAAAATTAATCTGTTTATCTGCATTCAGAGTTTTGAAATAGATGGTGGGTATACCTGTACTCAGTTCACATTTCCTTCAGAAATATTTCAGTATTTTCACATCTGCACTTCAGTGTGATTTTATATTTAGCTCTGAAAAGTTCTACAAACTTCTGACAACAACTATACATTGCAATATATGGATTAGGCCCAATGACCCTTTGACCTTACTTTAGGGACTTCTATCCAGGCAGAACAAGTTACCGCAAACAAAACCGTTGCTCTCTATGCAATGGTTCTGTTGTTCTAAGAACTCAGTGAGTGCATCGTATGATAAGCTTCAGTTGTGAGACTGAACAGTCAGGGTCTGCTAAGACTGGAAGTAAAGATTGCCAACTAATTCTGTTTCAGTCTCTATATCTAGGGTTCAGATAATTCAGTGATTTGAAGATGAACAGCCCTGTGCTATAACTTCTGGCAAAATAAACACATTGTGTACTAATCTTTATACGAGCAGTAGCTACACATGTGTTTCTATATTATGGATTTACTTTGACATTATATTAATCTTATTACTATATAAATCACTTATTTACTGTTCATCAAAATCTAACTTTTACTTTATAATGCAACTTCTAACGTAACAGTACTGAAAAGAAAATATTCAAGACTGAAATTATGGCTAGCCTTCAAGATACTGATGACAGACAAATATTTTAGTATACAATCAGTGATGGAAAGTGGCAGTGAGAAGGCAGTATCAATTATGAATATCACAATCCTACATAATCGTACATATGTTCAGTAAATTTTTGTGCTCCTTTATGTTTAGTCATTGCTGGATACAGTCCAGAAAAAGTTATCAATTTTTTCAGGGCTTTTACTGATGACTGCTGGGTAACAATTGCATTGACATATTAGTAAATTTATAAAGTGAAAGTATTTTAATTGACACCACTGACATTATAATAATCTTACAATGAAAATAAAAGGATTCATGGATTCTGGTAATCAGCTTTATGTATAAGCTTTAGTTAATCTCTGTCATTAAAACTTTCTGGTAGCAAATTCATACACCTTCTGAACCTTTCTCTCATGTACATTCCAATACTTTGCCACAAGAAACAGCACTGCCAACTTATAAACACATTGCTCTTGGTCCAAGCATAAACCAAATGAACAATAATAATTTGAGACTGGAATCATTACACATAATCTTAATTAACTGTAAAATCTAGAGTTGTACTCGTCCTAGGTTGTTGTCACTTCAGTAAAACTTCTGATATGCAAGTCTGCCATACAAACTACGTAACAGTATATTTACATAACTATATATATATATACTCTTATATACAAACCCACTGTTATTATGTATAGGTAATTTTTAACATTACTGCATAAATTGTAGTAATATATAGTATAAATATAATAATGTTTTATATATATATATCTGGGTTTGTTGTAGACTAAATATTTAGATTTTGGTCTTTTGTTGTAATGTAGGCTATAATTATTTGTTGTAACTATGTGATGGCACCTTCGAATTTCCATTCAGAGGTGATATATATGGTACATCTGAGAAAGTATTGGGAATCAGACTCCAGTATAATTAGTAGCCAGTAGTAATTAATGATAAAGTATTGATATTATTATAGTTTAAAATACATGCACAATAAAGCATTCTGAAAATGTCTCATTTTTAAATTGTTCAACAATTCAGTTGGAAAATCACATTAATTTTTGTATGAACATACAAAATTTCCATTCTTCAAATTTTAGTTTCACACTGGCCAGAGATTAAAATAGTACCAGATAAATATTCAATTCAATTCATATGAAAAAATGGATCACTTATGTTCCCATAGTATATACAAAGATTTAAATGTGATATACATGTTCATTTTATGGACTAGGAATAAGTGGTTGATATTTGGTTGATTATTAGTTATGGACAAGAGTAAATGGTAACAAATTCCAGAAAGAACAAAAACAAGAAATTATTTCAAAGGACTAGGTTAACTTTCTTTGGAACATATCACTCTTAGACATGTGTTTTTATGCTTCAGTGTTACTATATGGGACATTTTCTAGAATGTCAAAATGATGAGTTGGAGTTATCTTGAAAGACACTAGATTCTTTTAAATTTCTTATCTATGATAAAATGCCAAGAGTCAAACTTTTTTGCAGTAATGTCCTGGCAGCCAAGATTTTATGGAAGATTTGTTTATTGGATGTTAGAGGAATACTTGTGAAATTTCAGATTTCAAGTTTATAACAGACAGATCAGAGCCAATCTATAAAGCAAATCATTTATTTTCACTACCCATTTTCATATAGAAAGTCCTTTGATCATTTTTGGACATCATGTGCTGTTGGGAAGTAAATCAAAGATTACAGAGTGAAAGTAATTCTTGAAAGGAAGAAACTAATGATATAGCTATAATTTTAATACCTTCCTATGAACTTTGGATCTCATAACCACCACTGCACAACATTTATAGTTTAACAAAGTTGTCAGAAGTCAGTCTAGGGGATACAGATTTATTTTTGGTATATTATGAGTCCAACTTCTTGAATGGTGAAGGTGACAAAGTTATTTTAAATGTGTTTCAAAACAAGAGGGGAGAAAACTCTTGGTGTGCAAACTTGGATTCCAAAAATATTTAAGCAGAGGACTTTCCTCCATACTGTTCCCCTTACAAAATGAATAAGGGACAGTGGCTGTAGTAACACATATTGCATTATATGAATGCCATGTACAAGCTAAGTAGTACAAAATTAATCCAAATTTGATATTTCAGGTCGCCAAAAAAAGAAGATTATTTTTAATTTTAAATGGTTTATTCTCAAAGAATGGCTATTTTATAGGTTTAAAAATGAACATGCTATATCAAGATTGTACAGTCATTTTAGTATCGTCCAGATACATTCATGTTCGTTCAGATGAACAAGTCTATCAGTGTTTTTTTATAAAGTCACTGCTTGTTGTTTAAAAAATATTTGGTGAATCACTGAGGGGTAAGATGCCTCTCTCAAAACCTCACTTACTATAATCAGATCTCAACTCCATGCTTTATAAAAAAAGGCTCTTGTAACTAAACTGAATAAACATTGCATCAGTAGTTGAGAAATTCCACTGGCATCACAAATTTATATAATGTGGTGGAAATAGCAACTGACCAGTACAACTGTGTTCACTCTAAACCCATCAACCAATCACAGAATGCGTAGGAAGCCTATTTCCTATTAAGTTTCTTAGAAGATGCAACGTTCTATTGGTCATGGCAATCAGAATAATTAACATATTTTGAGATCAAGTCCTTCTGTATTGTATAAGTACATATATGATGAACCTGAAATTATTGAGTAATATCATTTGTTGCATAACAGAATTATAAGGCCATTTCCTTTTAAGCTCAGATATCTGGCAATAACAATGACAAATCAAAATGACACTGACTAGAAAGTTAAGAGAAGATTGAATTCAAAGAGTCCTTCTCACTGTTCAGTTCAGTATCTCTCATATTTCAGTCTCCTGTCTAAAAAAATAAACGTTAAAATCTAAACACCTATTCTTCTACTTCTTGTATTATTATGGTTATAAAACTTGGCCTCTCCCCCCCAGGGGAAGACCACAGATCAAGGATGGTTCTGAACAAAATGTTGAGGAGAGTATTTGGACCCAAGGGAGAGGAAATAACAGAAGAATGGAGGACAATCCACAGTAATGGGCTTTCTAGTAAATTTGGTCCATAAATTGAAATCATATTATCAGTTTATGAAACATATTTGTGGTGTCATATGAATTAGTAGAAGATTATTTTTAAGAAAGTTGAATCTATGAATTGTATTTGTATTATGGTGCAGTACTGTGTGTGATTGAAACTTATATGAGTTCTTTAATTTCTAAAATTCTGGGGTCTTGTACCGTAGTGATGTGGTCTACATCAAAAGTCTGACTTCAAAGTATGCAAAAAATTAAACGAAGCTAATATCAATAGGTTTTACTCCACCAAATATTATTAAGGTGATGAAATCAAGGGGGATGTGATGGGGTAGATATGGGGATATGTTACATGCATACAAAATTTTAGTTAATAAACCTTGAAGGAAAGCTGTCACCTATGAGAAACTGAAGTGGACTGGAGGATAATATTAAAATGAACCTAACAACAATTTGGTATGAAGGTAAAGATTGAAATATCAGTTTCAGGATAGGGAATATTTTGACTGCTTGAGTGCCTATCAGCTTTTCAAGAAACATTCTGCTTAGTTCCTTTCTTACTGCAGGAACTGCTCCCCCCAGAATAAAAACACTACTCTGTAAGCTGTTCCTCCATTCAAAGAATACAGTTCTTTTTAAAACAATTCTGATATTATTAATTTTAAAAATGGATCGATCACATAATTTTTGCCTCTCTGTAAGATGGCTGAATATGTGGTGCCACTTTCTTGATATCGTTTACAATACAGTAAATTTAATTCTTTAAACCACTCACTCGATCAAATGGATGAATCCTACCTTAAATGATAAATTGCATGGCCCAGCTAATATATTCAAATTACTATCCAGACTAATTTTACTTGTTAAAAATCGACAAGGAAGGGTCATGGTGCAGTTGTTTGGCCTCTTACTACATCTAGATGTCTGGCATGGTAATGGGTCACAACAGACAATAGAAACTTAAATTCCCTATATTCAAAATCAGACACAACTGTCCTATAATCACAGGCACAAATAACAATAAAATGATACACATAAAGTCAGTATCCACATATGTCATGAACATGAAATTAAATTAATTTCCATTTCAATAACATACCTTCTATATGTACATAACTTATAGATTGGCTCATTAAGAAACCATGGTCTTAAACAAAGAATGAAGTCAATACAAAGAAAAAGCTTCGCAAGAATAACAATAATAATATAATCATAATAATAGTAATAATTATTATTCTTTTAAGTATCACTTTTTTATAGCAGTCTCAATAGTAAAATTCCATCGTTGAGTCCCTTTTCTATATTCTTCATTGTTATGTTTATACTAAGAATGCTGTTCATATGCCATTGTGTGAAACAAGTTACTTTTAGTTCTAAGGCCATCAGGGGTACACCCACTAGCGATGTTGATGTCCTTTGATATCCATGAAATCACTTTGTAAATGTACCCCTCTGTCATACTTTTAACTATCACAAGAAGAAATGTACTTTCACAACAGATTTCAAATTATCACTATGCTGTTTATACCTTTACTTTAAAGTACGTCAAATTATCAGACAATCTGAGTTGGTGCAAAAATAGTTTTCACATCCAGGATTTGTCTCTTCATTTGTTTTCATTGGTAAGGGGCAATGGAGTTGCTATGTATATAAGTACACAGACATGGAGTTTCCATGTTGGAGTTAATGTAATTGGCCCAGTATTTTGTGCCAAAGTTTTGAGAATATTAGGGCAGGAATTTTATCACTTTCTTGCTGTTAACATAACTTGTTGTAATGAGTGTGAACAATTGAAATATGTTCGGGAGGTTTCTGAGGGCTTTCATTATAATGTACATTTGTAATTCACACAGAATGTAAATCTTCTGTTTTATCTGTCTTTCTTTGTATACTCTATATTAAACATTCATTCATTAGACACTTCCACTTTACTCCACGACAAAAAATGTCTTCATGCAGTATCAGAAAAAGGCATACAACAGGAGGAAGTGTTGCAATCCGGCGGCCATTATCCTGGTCGTGGTTGAAAGCTGGACGGCACTCTCCACGAATTTGGTTGAAAGACTGAGTTTAGTGCAGCTGAGCCTAACCCAGAAACACATGGTGTTATGTTTGTCCTTTAGGTATGAATGTGGCTCTTCTTTACTTTTGACACATGATAATCTTACAAAAAAAGCAAAAGAACTCTAAATATCTGTATAAACATATGATTAGTATTGAAATTGGATGAAATGAAGAAGTGGAATGATTTATACAGAATTTTATATTAGGCCTACTTCAATCAAACACTACAGACATAAACATGGGCATCTCATACAGTTTTGCTGCACTTTTGATCACTTCTTATGAGTTACTTCTTACAGAAATAGCACAGTAGAAATATTTAACCCTTTGCCATGCCCAGCAGAATGTCCCCCCCCCCAATGTTTCCTGCCACACTTAACATATTCGGGCATAATGTACACAGGGAATTTTAATGAATTGAGCATAGAGGGTTCATATAATGTGTATTTAAATAATATGGCAAAGGGTTAAGTACAAATGGCATGTCCAATGGAAAGTTTTAAGGAAAATTTCCAGCTCAACGTTATGGCTAACTCAAGGAGCACAGTCATTCTTGACATGCTAATAATAGTCCTTCACTTAGGCAAGGAATTACCAGCCTTTTATAGAACCAAAAGGTTCATTACTACATTCACAAGATCTGTCACTCTTCTTAGTCTTGTGCCAGAATAAATCAGTTCGTACTCATATACCCAGTAAGAAATATTTTTAAGTATAGCTTTATATAAATTAATTCAAATAAATAATTGCTTATGTACATAATCATAGTTAAATTATTTTTTAGTTATATAATATTATATTATTTGAATGAAAACAGACCACATTTCTATATAAATATCAGCCCTGTATACACTGTACATGTAACATATTTTAGGTTTATAACGAAATTATTACTCTTCACTGCAAACTGAGCAGTTAAATAAGTTTTCCATTGTAGGCATAATGCAAAATTCTCTTATATTGTCTGTTAGCCTGGAAGATATTGTGTCTTCAATTGAGTCTGCTGTCTGTATGGTGGTAAAATACCTGTGCTTAACTAATTAAGCACTATGCCATAAAGGGGTATGGGGGAGTGGATGTATACATCCAGATTTTCTTGACCTTGGCACTAGCTGAAGATGATTGGTCAGCTTTATGTGCCAGCTGCTTAACCCCTGGGTAAACAGGTCCCTGTACCTTGCATAAAAGGCTGGGTGGGCCCAAGAATTGGTCTGGACAACATGGAGAACAGAAAATTCTTTTCCTTATCAGTACTTGAACTCCAACCCCTCAGACATCCAACCCATAGCCAGTTACTATACTGACTGCACTACAAAATACATCATGGGACATCCTGTGCTGGATATGAAGAAAGAAGTAATTCAAACTTTTCTATAATGCTCTAAGAAATTGTAATTATAAAATGAAATATCCAGATGTACAAATAAAGAACAGGTGAGATACACAGAATGCACCAACTTCCTTTCTGAAATTTTGTTTCAATTGAGAGATAATGCAAGGCTGAAGGGTAGTATTCACTCAAGGCTAAAACTTCCTAACATCTGATAGTCTCGTGGACTATCATCAAACTCTATTAGAAGTAAGGCAGTCCAGTGTGGTGCCCCAGTGCTTTGTTGTGTTCCAGGGCAATGCCTTGGCATTTCTTGTAAAGATGATGATGTCAAACATATGCAGGGTTTAATAGAAACGACTAAAAACTTTGTTCTTATTTATCTTCTTTAAAAATGACAATTTTGCTTCAATAATTTAATATTATCTTCATGGAGATACTTGAAAGGAGAATTTTAAACACATTTTTATTAAAATTTTACATACAATGAAAATACAAGAACTTACAGCTTGGCCTGTTAATTTGAGGTGGAATATCAGAGACCACTCTGACATTTTATTTTTGGGACTATACCATAATATAACCCATTCAAATAAAGTTGTCATATATGTCTTGGAGTAATTCGGAAATACACTAGACTAGCTGTTAATCTGGTATAGATGTTGATATTGTGTTATGAAGTCACGTTTAAAGCACAGTACCAAAAATAACACTATATATCCTTATACAAATCACTCATAATAATACAGAAACTTGGAATGGATAGGAAAGAGCTACACATTTCAACACAAATTATTGTGCCATATTGATGAAAGCTCAGTAAATCAAGGAATAAATGTTTCTCTTCTTTTCTAGCATTAAGTGTAACAGGCGGTCTCATATTTTGAATTGGCAGTACAATTAGATCTATTAAAAAAGCTACTGGAAAGGTGAAAATTTAAAATTTTGTCCACAATTTTAAGCTCATCGGTATATAGTAGCTTAATATTTCTCTCCTGAGAAAATATGAGAAAAGTGGGAATGACGAAATATGTGATCTGTGTTTGTTTTACATTTAAAATTTAAGCTGAAAGAATTTAAAATTAGAACAAGGAAATAAAGTCTCAGTATATATAAACAATTAAAAGACATTTGATGCTCATGAAGAATTAGGCACATGAGGACACAATGAGAGATAATAATGTAGGTTGATAATGCTGTTTACAGCTGTAGTCTCTGGGTCAGTAAAAATAAGAACAACTGCTTTATGACATTCTGAAATTTTCCCACCCTTTTTCTGTACGTAAACATGTCCAACATTGACCAGCTATGATGTTGGAATTGTACGTTTATTTGGAGTGATTACTGACTGCTGTACAAAGCACAAACAAAGATAACATTACAGTATCTCACTTTTTCCTACATACACACCTATTGGTTACAGTAATGCCACATTTATACCAACAGAGGACAGTCATAAGGCCGAGTAGTTTCTGTTTTTCAGCTAGATGATGATGATGATGTGGTTGTAGTGGTAGTGGTAGTGGTAGCAGTGCTGTTGGAGGAGGGTCTCATAGGCTCAGGGACCAAATGCGGTGTTCTGCTACTGATTGGTGGTAATATGGGGCTAGGGGGCCAGGGGTTGGGCACACTTCGTGAGTGGGGAATGAGAAGTGGACTTGTGGAGGCACCCGGAGCGGAGCTGAGCAGTGGATGATGGAGTGTTGGGGCTGGTGTTAATGGTACTGGCTGGAGCGAGGCCGCTGATTCAGGATGCAGGAAGTTCCGTCTCTGGTCCATGCGCTCAGCATGCTGGGTCAGGCACCTTGTTAGCACATCTGGCAAGAGCTCTACTTGCTCCTGTATGGCTATCAGTTTGTCTTCCAGGCTTGATAAACGTTCTTCTAGAGCATCCTGGCGATTGCTCATATCTGAGACAATCTCGTAGACTGTATTCTGTGTCTGTAAATAAGATGTAATGGTCTGAAGTTAATCAGGAGTCTTGCTTATTAAAAATATGGCATATCAGATACACTGTCTCAGTAAAAATGATCTGCCTATGCCTTAACATATTTCTTATTCCTTGCATTTAGTCAGGATCCAATGTTGTTCAGTTCTGAATGAAGCAGAACAATATTTCTGGCACAAATATTTGTTTAGATTATTGAACCATGTATCTTTTGCATCTTCTGACAGAACATGAGAGAAATGCTATAGCCTGTCTACTCAAATTTAAAATATACTTTATATTAATATAATGTACTTTTACCTTTGCCATGTCAGTGATAGTATTTGCATTATCCATTAATTTTCGCTGGTCCATTTTGACTTTGCGCAAGCTGAAAAAATACCAAATTATGTAGTTTGATTTGGTTCATATATATCTTAAGTAGGATTTAAAATGTCCACTGACATTTCTAAGAATCAGCATGAAATTTAGAAAAGGTATAATTTATTTCTCTTCCTAGAGAAAAAGTTAATGACTTACGCATAGATGGCGAGGAGGAACTTGCGTTGGTGGGTGCGTACCCGGCCAGGATTCACACGCTTCACTAGGCGTGTATGTTTGTAGATGAGCCATGTCTCACGCAGTACATTGGCTGCTGCATTCTTTAGCTGTGGATAAGGACACTATAGTTAGCACATCCATCAAGGCTTAAATAAATGCACATTTTCTTAGACTTATCTCAATAACTTGTGTACTGACTACTTGCAGATTCTTATTCTGTGAGCTGGAATTGTAATAAAATTTTAATTTCCTTAATATAAAACACAAATTTGAAGTTGTCCCTATGCCCAAGTACACCTCTAAACAGTAATACTGTTTATATGCACATAATACATACCTACATATACAGGCTGTTTCACGACTTTAGGGCATAACTGCTGGAGGTCTTTGTGATCAAAAATGTTCATATAAACATGTGTCCGATTTTGGATGGTTATGGAGTTATGACCGTTTTTTCATTCCCATACACGCCCTCGTGTGAACCACGTCTGTCAGCTGACGGGTCGCTATTTTTAGCCAGCTACAGACCGAGCGCTCTCATTATCTCGACACTTGAGATGTACCTAAGGCGGGGAGGGTTGGTATGTCCGGCGCGGTTCACAAACGAGCGGCAGCCTGTGTTGCGGCCGGCGGTGGCATTTTCGAAAATCAGCTTTAAGCACCAATAAATTCAAATTTCACGAAGTAAACTTTACATTCATACTTTAAATGTATCATGTATTATGCTGGTTTATTATTTTGTTCTGTTTATTGTCAGTAGTCGTTACCTTCTATTCCAAGTTTAAAACGGTCATAACTCCGTAACCATCCAAAATTGGACACATGTTTATGTGAACTTTTTTGATCACAAAGACCTAGGAAATCTCCTCCTGCAGTTATGCCCTAAAGTAGTGAAACATCCTGTATGCATGTATACATATATACACATGCATGATTGATACAAAACAAATTAATCATGTAGTTATGTGATCTAGTATGCACCAATTCACTAGTGTTGCCATTTGCTGCACAAGATCATTGGTTTAGTTACTTAATTGTCAGACATTATATGCATTATTCCTTCTAATTTTAGAAATTTCACACATGTTTAACAACTGCACTTTTTGAAATTTGTTACTACTCTTTAGCTAACATTATTCCATTGTGTCTTACTTCCAAAATATCTCAGGTATCACCTGTGATACTGGAAAATACTCATATAATATAAATTATTTATTCACATATTAAATCTAATATATGGTATTTAATAACACTATTTTAAAATAAATTACCCTTTTTGTTAACTGGGTGTCCATCATGAAATTATGTACATGTTTTTCTGCTCTCGTAAGCTCCAGTTTACGAGACACCACGGCAACCAGCAATGCGGTGCACCCAGCACCCTGCAAAACAAAATGCATCCTTGATGGAATTGAGGTTCTGACTATGAACTTTACAGTCTTCTGATATAACACCATGTAGGTCAGAGACAGCTTTACATTTCAGAGAAACATACAACCTCAATTTTCTGGATCAACGAATAAGCCACACAAAAAACCAGAAGAAGCAGGTGGCAAGTTCAGAGGAACCTACTTATATGTTGAGGAATCAACTGAGGTAACATTTCCTTTGTTCCCACTGATTCTGAGTCCCCTTACAGACAACTGTCTTCCTCTGCTAGGCTCTTTCACAGTTCTCTTCAGGCTTGAATTGAGCTACATCAGGCTGGATTTTTCATCCATGTTCCCCTTAGATTGTCGCCTGCTTCTGTTGGTTTCTTGCATGGCTTACTTTTACACTCTGAAGATGGAGATAACATGTTCCTCCGAAATCTAAAGCTTTCTCCGAATTCCATGTCATTAAAACCTAGAAGATTGTACACTTCAAGAGATATAAAATCACCAGTGCTCTCTTGAAACAATGATATCTTTACATTCTAATACTATATTGATGTATGCATGTAGAATAAATCCATTTGTTGCTGAGGACACAGTCCCTAAGTTTCTCAGTTATAAGAACTGGCTGAAAAAGAAATGATTTTTCTGAGTGTGTGTTTTAATTAGTGAAGAACTTTACAGTCCTCAATTCTTTAAACTAATTTTTCAAAATGAATTCTCTTAAATATCCAGTGCATATAAAATATTGTCAAAAATTTCGATGTTTTGTTAAGAACCTAAGATTTTCCATCACAATAGCAAAAACATACATCTGATTAAATTAGAAGCTAACAGAATTTGATCTTTGTAATCATAACCAATTTTAAGACTTCAATATAAATATTGTATCTTTCATTTTACTTTCCTACATTATTTATACATGAATGAAAAATAAATAAATTAATAATTTGATATAAGCGTTATCAATAATGACTTATTGATAGTCTGTCCTGAAGCTTAAAAATGAGATATTTCTACACTTTATACTCGCATTAGGGGAAGCCAAGCTTTCTTGACACCATGAAACAATTCAGACTGTATGTTTCGGGAACATGACACTGTGTAGTCAGATAGGTAGGTACCAGTGTTTCAGACAAAAATACTGCCTCTATCTTCTGGACCTGAGATGGAGATTCCCTCCAAAACTTTATCCACTGAAGGTGGAAGGAAGTTTTATCAGAACAGTATGTGGGGCACTCTTGTCAACGTGTGTAGTCTTGTCATTACTCCGATGACAACCCACATCTTCGGAGCAATTTGTTGGCCCTGAAAAGGACCGTGGCTGCTGTTGCTGAGATGATTGATCGGTGAGGTAGCGCGGCGCGCCGGTAAGGAGAAAGGCTAGTTACGGTGAATGGCTAGTGAAAAGGCAAGTCGTTGAGCGCGGTCGTGGGAGCCATGAGGCAGTGGCTACGCCAGAAGCCCAGTGGGTCGGACCGTAACACGACCACCGGCGAGTCCAGGCGCGGTGCCCCAGTGAGTCGGGTGTGAGAGCGCTGGAGGGCCGAGGCAGTCGTGCCTGGCGCAGCCTGCCGATGTTTCCGAAGACCGAGCGCTGGCAACGAATCCTGCTGGCTGAAGTTGCTTGATGTGGCTAGCTTGTAGACTGGTGATGTACTGAATTGAACTGAATAGAACTGCATAACTCGGTTCTGGAGTCGCTCCCTTTTATACGCCGGTCGGTGGGGCGGAGCCAAACTCAACAGTGAGGAGGAAGAATTGATTGGCTAGCGCGCGTTATGACGTAGATGCGGGCCAGGAGCGATCCCAGTATAAATATGAACGTTTAAAGCAATCTGGTTGGTTAGCGCGCGTGATGGCGAAAAGCGATGTGAAGAGCGAGCGCTGCAGAAATGCGTGATAATGTGGGATGTTCCCACAAGTATTTACACATTATTTCTCTTTTGAGTCTGGTCCTTACAAAATGAAAGTCACAATGACCATACACGGATCTCAATGCAGAAATAATGTATAATTGGTACACTGGTCTTTAGTCACATTATTCTCTTCATAATCTTGTAGGATTGTTTTATGATATTTCCAGCATCTAGATTATGCATTGTCAAAAGATGATTGATGAATAATAATCTGGAAATGATCGAGAATGAAGCAGTCACAGTTTAATTGAGATACTATCATGACATATGCCTGGAAGGACTGAGTAAAATCACAAAACACCTCAATCAGGATAGCCAGTGTCCTGGCTGAAATTTGAAGCAATCGCATCCAAATTATACATGTCTACAGCATCACCACTATTCCAGTATGGACGAGCACGCTTCACAATATATGTATATGACTTATGATCTTCTTACCAATATATCCCTTGAAAAATTTGGTACACACTCCAGTGTTTGATTTTCGTTTTTAACCCTTTGTTAATAGTTCTGCTGCTGAAATTACTATGGGCATACCCTGGTCTTATTTAAGGTATTATTGTTAGTATCTTAATATCATTATTGTTGTTCGCTATTTAGACTGAAGCAGCTAGTGTATCCATATAACCGATTTTACCTGACTGTGAAACTAATAATTCTTACATATAAGCATACAATGTTTTGTAAACTGTAGATCTATCTTTGCCTGCATGTAACTTTGGGTTGCCATAGGAATGAACTGTCGAGCACCGACACACTGCATGAACCTAAGTTATGTCGCAGGTCACAAACGAGCAAGCAGTCTTTTATTTTGATGTACTGTGCCTGTTTTGTTAGAATTTATGTTATTTAATATGGGTATATGAAGTGCAGCATACCAAAAAAAGGACAGGATTTATGATAGAGTATTAGTATGTATTATTCAAGAGAGATGGTGTTAAACGTTCATTGTGACCCATCGTTCAGTAACATTGCAGAACTGAAAATGGGTATGGGAGGAAGAAGAGGAAGTTAACAGTTTGAACGCTCATGTAAAAAATGACATGCCTTCCCGTTGCATTCTCAATTACACTACTTTAATGACAGATCAACAAGTAAACGGGAGTGTGTTTGTTATTCTTCTTATATTAAATGCTTCTTCAAACAACGGTTGATAAATGTTTTATATTTTTAACAACAATATTTTTTTAGTTACAGTGCATATTTCACACAATAATGGTAATATCTGACATTATATTGGATAGCTTAATCACTGCAATGCCTGATTGTAGACTAGATAATTGGGGTTCCATTCTTGGTAGAAGCAGATTTTTCTCTTCGTTCCCAAGTCTAATTGAGCTCTGGACTCCTAAGGCTTCCTATCCAATGGGTGCCGTGGGCTCTCCAGATGTAAAGCGGAAAAAATGTGAAGCTGACTGATCATCTCTGTCTAGAGCCCAGATTAAGAATGCATGTAGCTATACCTCCACTCCCCCACACATCATGGTGCCATCCTTAAGAGTTTATGATAATAGGGTATATTTACCTTTTCCTTGTAGGGCACAAAATATAATTGAGGAAGTATATATATGAAGGATCCTGTCAAAAGTAGATTAGGGTAAAAAAGGTCAGAGGGTCAAATCCAGAGAATTATGACACCATATTTATCTAAATTTTTACTGGACAAATAATGAGGGTGGGTTCTTAAATAATGCTACCAGTGCAATCTAGTGAATAATCATTTCCAATTCAAGTAAATTAATCTTATTTTTGGGAAAAAATATGGGTCATAATGCGATGCAATGGACAAATGAAACACTCAGTAAAACTTTGATAAAATCTGAATTTGTTAGCTGTGTATTTTGAATGAAATTAATGCAGATAGTTCAATTTTAACTGTCTGCCTCTGTTTTCCATAGATCAATGCTCTTAACGTTTTTCATTTTGTGTCCCATTCCCTAATTGATCAAAGAAACAATGGTAACACTACAGTAAAATATTTTATCCTTTTCCAAAATGTATTTACAGTTATGTACATTCTGACATTATATTTATCATTAATAGAGGAACCTATTTTTGAGAATTCAAGTACCACCTAGCTGACAGTCAAGTCACACCAGTGGGAAGCATCCGAAAGATTGAGAAACATTGGATTAGAATTCTTCTTCACTGTAGGACACCATTTAGACTTGGCACAGAGAGGAGTGTGGACATTAATCAGTTGTGACACATGCAGCAAATTAAGCGAAAACTAGTATCTTCGTCTTGCCGAATGCTGTTCACATATGCATGGAGAGACAAGGCAGCCCGTGCCAACAACATGAAAATTATTATAAAAAGATAAAACAGTTCCATTCAGTGTGACTGGTGAAGATTTTTTTCTTATTTCAATTCTTCATGAAGAATTGAAATAAATATAATAATAATAATACAATATTATAAGAAGATGAAACAGTTCCGTCCAGTGCGACTAGTGAAGAATTTTTTTTTCTTATTTCAATTCATCTTTTTATAATGTTCTTAGTGAGAGGGACCAGAATGAAACAAATCAAACATGAGGCTTGTTATTGTTAGTTGTAACATTTCCATGGTAGGTCATATTCATTGCACACTTTAGAGTTCCATATCAAAACGGTAATTTGATGCTTTGGAGATATCTTCTGTTTCTTCAGAGTCAAAGTCATTTTGAGCAGTTTACTGTGAAATAATATTCATAAAATCCTACATACTGGCTTTATGAGGTATTCATTGTCTTTTGTTTACTACCATTCAAGTAAAACTTTGTCATTCAGCCATGATATAGTTCGCAGAATTGCAGAAAAGAAAAGTTCTCTGAAATACTGAATCTGACCTGTAAGTTTAGATCATCTGTATCAGGAGCCTTTATGTAGTGTACTTTGAGAGTTATAAATTCATTACCCATATTACACCTAGCCATCAGCAAGAAACTATTGTGGAGTGATACTGTTCTGAAGAATGCACGAGTAGAAATGGGTAAAAATATAAAGAAAGCTTGAAATTTTATATTCTCGTGACACTGACCATGATGAGTACTATTTTCTTCAATGTGGCACCTTGTAGTCTGGTAGAAGTCTATGGACGTAGCTTCCAAAACTTTGACAACATTCTGCCAGATTACACGGAGAGATATCCCAGAGAACAATATTCTTCACAATTTTATTTTTCTTCTTCTCTTTCTCTTCTTACTTCTTATTCTTATTTCCTCTTTTCTTTCTTTTTCACCTTTCTTTCCTTCTACATATACAGACTGACCCACATGAATGTGCCTTCTGGATTTGAAGGGGTTGAAGGAGTTGAAGAAGGGCTTCAGAATATGCTGTTTAACAATTCTGACTACGAATTTAATGTAAATAATAAAAAATTCAGTCCACATATAAAACAAAATGTACTGCGTTTCCATTATAAGGATGAAATGGTTAATATCATTTAAGGAGATAACTGTCATTTGTCCTGAAAGACACAGATGCATATTGTGAGCAAAATTAAGAGCTTCTTTCATGTTAAATCAGGTGGTACAGGTAGGTACAACTGTGCTTTGCGTATTTGCGTAAGTCACAAATGATAAGATTTACAGATTAAAACATTTTCGGGGAAGTGATAGAGCTATCTTGGTTTCTGAAGATTCAACACTTGAACTTTTTTAAAATTATTATTGTGAAAGTGTAATTTATTATTCTGCTTATTCCGGCAGTTGTGCGGAAAACAAATATGCTGTATGGGCAAAATTCAAAGCTCTTAATATTAAACAGATGGTACACATAGTTAAAACTGTGCTCTAAAGGTCTGAAGTCAGAAAGTGGCAAACTTTATGAAATATATACAGATAAATCTCATTCAGATTTGCTCAGAGAAATGCTACAGCTATTTTGGTTTCTGAAGAACCCATTTTTAAACCTTTATTTTTAACATTATAGACTTGAGAGATTACTGTGATTTTTTATTATATAATATTCAATACTATCATATTAAAAATGAAATTAAATAGTATTCATTATCAACATGTATCAAAGTAAATTATTGTATATTTACTATTTATCTCTTTATTAAAATGGGAGATGTATTACATCTCAAAAATGAACTTTATAGAAAATAGCAATTTAGCATATAGTCACACAAATTAAACATTTTAAAGGTTGGCTTTAACTCCAGAAACCTTATGTGTGCGCCAACTTACCATGATGCCTGTCGTGACTGCAATACCTCGTCCGCAGTAAGTGTTAGGCACAATATCACCAAAACCCACACTCAGGAATGTGATGGCTATAAGCCACATTGCATTTAGTAGGTTGGCATGTTCTTCGTCGTGAAACCTGGTGGGGGAAGAAGAATCACAAAACCCTACTATGAAGCACAGCCATGGGCCTTCGGTGTGTCCGCTTATGTTTGAGTTACGTTCCGCATATATCACGTCATCGAATAAATAAAATATACAGGGGAATATTAAGTCATAGGAGAAGTAGACCATGGCCTAGGGTGGCTTTTGGGGCCTCGTGAGTGGTGGGCACCCAACTTGCCTAGCAGAGTAGAGGACCACTATGGATTTTAGGTGCAAGAGAAATGTGTTTTTTCGCTCTGTCTTCATCGATTATAATACATAAAAAAAGGTCTAACACACACTCACATCTCATCACATTTTTAGTGTCCTGAGGCCTTGCACTGAAGGCTGGCCAAGAACCCTTTAAAAATTAAATCGCCTCTGAAAATGTAATATCTATACAAGGTAAACATACAGTTTCATAACAACATAATTTTATTGAATGAAACTCTAATTCATGATGAATTTAGGTACATGTACCATGGATAATATTACGAGTTTTTTATACAGATGGATTCACTATGGAGCCATCACTGGTGAACTATTAAAATTAATCGTTAAACTCATACTTAATTTGGTGAAGAATGTAGACTGTCATACCATGAAATAATGTATGTCACAAAATTGAATAGTTTTACCTAGTGTGAAATAACTGACCTTACTGAGGAGTGAAATTGTTTTAAGATGGACAGGTGTTATGTGGTGATTTGAGAAGAAAGTTTCAAGGGCTGTAAGTTCACATTTTGTCCTGCCATCTAGTTGGTATATTCAAATAATAAGGAATGGTATATTGATACCTAACGCACAAAAATAATTTCAGTGGTGCCATTTCACTGAAGACGTTATAGTACAAATGAGTCTCATTCAATTTCAGTTCTAAGTTTGTATGTGATATGACATTTGTCATTTCTTCAGTAGATTTTCAAGTAGTTACTGCTTTAGAAAAGACACTCGTGATCTGTTGACGATAACTCAATTTTTCCAGATCAGTTAAATAAAAAGTATATTTTGTGTTTTCTATTTTTACAAATATGTTTACTTGAAACCTGTAAGAATATAGTATATTCTTTGGCAGAATGCAATTTACGTTTTGTTATTCAAACCAAATTGCCCCTAGAATCTAAATGCAGAAATACATGTCACTGTCACCTGCTGTACTTCATCCATATTTGAATATTGCATCTCATTTCTACAACATATTAAGATGTTCCACTACAGCACTACCAGTGCGATGACAATGTTCATTCGCAATGAACAGGGTGTTAATGTAACAAGTTTGCAACATCTTTCTACAGATATCGCATCGTAGTTTATGCAGAAACTTCATTTATCAAAGACCCATATGAGACACCTTGAATAATGTGGGTAAAATAATGTATTATAACACATATATATGGATACACAACACCTGAGCAGTGAAATAAGTGCAGGGGGAAAAATATAAAATTGGTTTAAAAATAACCAAAAAGGATAAGTCATATTTGACCCAGTTTAAAAACTTGCAAAATATTCTATGTTCCTAAAGCAAGAATAAAGAATTAACTTATACATTCACACATTTCAGTGGTAGATATTATTCACTGATGAATTTATCATTCAATGAAATTAACTTCCATCCAATTCAACAAATTTTTAACTGCTGAAAACTTTATTTACCTTACACATTTCTGCATAACTTGGTTACCTTCTAGTGATTTTCCAACCTTATAAAAGGAAATTGCTTTACATAGTTATTTACAACATTCATGAGCATAAGAAGTTGGTTGGTTTGTTATGCAGACTGACTATCAGTCTACATCTACATATACAATGCAATACACATATATCAGCCTTCAAAACAGACAGCATCAGACAGATGAACATAATCTACAAGCATGTGGAAATATATATATAAAAAAAAACGATTCTATTCTATCAACCTAACAGCAACCATCCTTACATTCTTCTTCATTTCAAAACAATATACATTAAGCCTCTACTCAAGCCACTAGACTTTATCCAATACTTCACTAAGATTTTTCTACTCAATTACTATATTTTGTGCTGTCTTGTACTATCAATCCAACTTCAAAGAAAATTCTTAGACTGTAAAAATATGTGAAGTAATTTCCTTTCATAAAGTTGGAAAGCCTTTTGAAAATGGCCAAGCTAGGCCCAAACAAGTTAGGCAATGTAATGTTCTAAAAATTAAAATGCGTTATACTCGAGGAAAGTTAAATTTATATAACCACAGAGTATCACAAGAAAAAATCTTGGAGCTATGTATGTGTATCTATATTTCCTAGTACTGTGACATTAATTTGTATGATAATGCACTAATTGGTCTGTTAGGAGTTTCTTTCATTTAGCTTTGAAGATGTCATTTAAGTTTGATTTTCTGTAGCATTAAAACTAATTTTTAAAACATTTCATAAAATTGCCATAAAATGGTCTCTATTTTCTTTAATTTAATTGAGAATTCTTCTATGATAACGACTTTTAAATACTAAATGAGGCATGTCATTACTAAATTAAGATATCTTTCAAACTGTGATATTTTTCATTATGACTTTGTATTGTCCCTTAGTGGGACATGCCAATGTATCAGAGGAACACGCCTGAACCTTCAGGGCTAAAGTGTCTGGAATAAGGATTCTGTTGAGTTAAATATGGACAGATTTAAGAGAAGATACACCGTTCCTCCAATATGGCGGTATCTAACCACAGGATTATATGCTGCTGTGACACAGAATACCACCACAATTTGAATAAAGACTGTTGTGAAAACCTCAAAACTTACAAGAAATATTTCTAATGGTACTTGATAACAGACCAGTATTTTAAGATTATGTTGGATCATGAAATCTACCGGTCCCTAAGGAAAACACAGACGTTTTAATACAGTTAGGCATCATAACTG
Organism: Cryptotermes secundus; assembly: GCF_002891405.2. Classification (NCBI taxonomy): domain Eukaryota; kingdom Metazoa; phylum Arthropoda; class Insecta; order Blattodea; family Kalotermitidae; genus Cryptotermes; species Cryptotermes secundus. Next base: position 1,985,702 of record NW_019727402.1, on the reverse strand, counting down.
GTCTGTAGACCACAAATCCTTTCTGGGTTTATAGCAGTTGAAACGGTATTTAATATTATTGGAGATGTAACATATACATGTTGCAGGAACATTGTTGTGCAACATTTGTAAAGCTTTGTTGCTAGAGTTAACAATAAATTATGAAACAAGAGTGCATAACATAAACTCAAAACCTAGGTAATTTCAAATATTTTTCATGAAGAAAGCTAAGTAGTCTTATTATAATTCAGTCTGTACAGCATAGAACTTAAGATTTCCCACACAACACAACAGTCTCAGTTTTTCTGTATGGATTACTTACTTGCATTATTTATGCTGATATTTTTGGTGGAGGGGGGAGGGAAATAGCTACTGTATTTTCAAATTTTGGTTTGTGTTTGGTCATCCCTTTTAATAATTCCGCTATTACTTAAAACAAGCAATAACTGCTTCCTTCATCAAATCACACCTCACGGATACACTTGCACTATGGAAATTAGTGCAAGCAGACAACAGATTCTTCATACACCATACAGATGTTGGATGAATGTATGAGGGGTAGGCCTTCTCGGCCCTTGCACCGCGACCTCAGTGGTTTATCCATACAGATGTTACTCTTCCAACTTCTTTGAGTAGGTGCTCCCTTGTTACTAATTTAGAGTTATACCTTGCAGTGTATTAGAACATTCATTGCAACAAATTTACAGACAATGCATAAAAGTGATACTTGTAGGTGGTGACAAAATATTGTGATGCGTTATGCTAACATTTTAAAACTAGTTATTTTCATTAGAGAACGAAGCGGCTAGTGAAGAAAATGAAGAGTGAGAGTGAAATAGTGAATTTTGAGCTTGGGAGGGAGTGGGGGTGCTGATGACTTACCATCATGCCGCATGTAAGTGTGATACCTCGTCCACAGTAAGTGTTGGGAACTATATCCCCATAACCTACACACAGGAAGGTAATAGCGATCAACCACATGGAGTTTAGCAAGTTGGCATGTTCTTCATCGTGGAACCTAGACAAGGGGCAGAGAAAACCAGCACGGTGTTGGTTTCAAAGGGGACCGTCATCACAAGATTGTGAGAATTGAAAACAAATTAAAACGTATCTTTTTTAATTCATAACACGAGACTTATTTCCACACATGCTCATGCAGGCGTAAACAAGACCAAAAAGAGCAGATAAGACTATACTACAGCATGATAAAACTGCTCACACCACATTTACAGTCCACAATTATGATTATCTGTAGGCTGACAGTGAAGGTACATTCTTGATTCATGCTGAAATACAGGGTTGGATTTGGGGTGACATTCAAACATTCACCACAGAGGGAAGAAATAATATAAATCGTCAGGCTTAAAAAATTACATAACAGTCAAGTATGAATAGAAACAAACCTTAATGATTAGTATGAACAATTTTCTTATGTGAGAATGGTGTTAATTTATTATTTTATTTATATTTTTAAATTGTGTTTCATCGGTATTTCCCTAATGACCAAAGAGCATTAATCTAAAATATAAGATGGGGATAAGTGTGAAGCATTTATAATTAGTAGAGTTCGGTTTAAGATAAGTGTACAGTGCAATGCCTGCGTGATGAAATGGTGGCTTATGCGCAAGACGATCACAACAGACGGGCTCTAAACGTTGAGGTGCAGAGAAACAGCCAGAAGAAAGTGCGACATTTTATGGCTCACATGAGAAGAAGAGGAGAAGCAGGTGGCAATGACATGTGGAAAAGTGTAATATTTAAAACTACACTTCTTATTATGTGACAATCTGTGATGTAATTATATAGCATATATAAAGCTATCCCTGTACCAGGCCGTGAAGGCCCATAGGGTTGTGAGACGTTGAGGGTCCCCCATTATCTAGACAATCGGCTCACAGATGGCAGTAAGGTTGTCAGCCTTACATGCCAGCCGCGCTTTACTCCCCAGGAAAATTATGTAATTAAATCCTGGTACTCATTTCTGTTAGAGGCTGCATCAGCTCCAGGGCCATAGTGCGGCCAGAAGGATTAGGTCGATTGAAAAAAATCCCATGACCTCATCAGGATTTGAACCCGTGACCTTCTGGTTTGTAGCATAGCCCCTCAACCGACTACTAAGTTGCACTTAGTAAAAAAATTAATTATTGAAGAGTGCTGTAGTCTAGGAAGTGAAGCCATGCATTCTGGCAAAGTTCATCAATTCTTTGGAGGAATATTCTGCCTCCATCTTCAGTGTAAAAGATATTCTAAACAAAAACATATTGCTGTTGCTTATCCTACCTTTGAATCTAAAGATAGTGTCAGTACATTCCTCTGAAATGTAGGTAAACTTCTATTACACAACATCGCATCACATCAAATCCTAGAATACATTGCTGTTTGAATCATCAATGCAACAACTTTATATTTAACAGATGTTTCCAAAAACAAGTGCTCTGATTTGATTAATGTAGTTTCTCTATCTGTCATCGATAAGATTGAGTTAAATGTGGCCTGCGGATATCTAAAACGAAAGTAAAATAATAAAAATTTTCAATGCAACAAATATTATGTCTATTAATGACATACAATATTTAAAAAATTAAAAGAATGTACTCAAACCTTGATCAATAAGACTATGACGGTATTTATGATAACACTACTAGAAAACGACATTCTTCACCTATTAAATTAAAGTTTCTATCATATTAAGAGTATAGGATTACATCTACTGATAGACTAGAGGATATAAGACTGAAAATCATAACACACTTCTAGATGAATCATCTTAGCAATAACCTTACCATGAATCTCTTCTTGCATATTGCCAACGATTCACTAGATGATATATACTGAACATGGCACTAAATGTAATGCTACGGCAATGTGCAACTAGGCAAGCTCTTGCCACTAAAGGAAGTATGTAAACTATATAGCTCATCGTGCAGCTGCTAATGGTATATACATAATTAATCATCTTCATAATGAAATTAGCTATGCTTAGACTGATGGAAATAAAACTATATATCTCAATGAAAGTAAGCCAGCCAGAGGGCGAAATACTAAACAAGAGTTCTCAATAGTGGAGGCTAGATTATGTATAATGTAGTTAATGATGTAATGAAATTGCCATTCACTAAAACTAATCATTATTTCCAAATACATGTTAAGAGTATAAATGAAAATAAAAATTCATATTTATATGCAACAGATTAAATTATATTAAAACAAAAAAATAAGCTACTTCAATGGTTTACCTTTCATGAATACAAAAATCAGCCGTGCACATAGTATGAACATATTCATATCGGTCACTAATGTCACCAATGACTATGGCTGGAGGCAAAACACAGTGTAGATGTGTGGAAGACTGATTATAAGAACTAATGAGACGCAATTAAAAACAAGATGACAATTAGATGGAAAAATGAGCTGGGTATTTTCATGTCAACAAGTACAAGAAAAGAATAAAACAGTGAAAAAATATACCAAAATTTCTGCAGCGTTGTAATTATTGTTACATAAAGAATTACAAAGAATTTTTGCTGAACTCCATCTGGTTATGATCGCCATGCGCCTTGGCAACGTCTGCGATGATTTATAAGCGAATAATTTAATTTAAAATAAATAATGTGTCTCATATATATTATTACAGGTTTCCCATAAGACAAAGTTATCTATTGTGAGATTAATCATATTGCCTGTTTTGTATACATTAGTTTCATGCAGAAGCATAAAGCTATAATATATCTAATGATATACAAAGCATTAGTGACGTTCTATTATTATGACTGAAATATATTTGTTGTATTCATTTTAAGTTAACCGTCATTTTACAAGACAACAAACTGCTTTTACAATATTTGCGTTCCTGTATCTGTAACATTTTCTTTAAAATGTTCATATAAGATACTGGATATAGGCTGTACATAGTTTTAGATGACTTTTTACTGTGTAAGGACTAGTGAAATAAAAATATCAATGGTATATATAACAGCTGTAATGAATATGGGAACAGAACTCTTCAACAATAAGACGGAACACCGAGGCACCAACTGAAAACTAAAATAATAAGGGTGTAGGGATATTCAACTAGCATTAACCAATCAATAAAGGGCATATAAGAACACTGATCAACAATAAGGAAACTGAGAATCAGTAATTGTAGCAAGTTTTTTTTTTTGAAAATTTGTTTTGAAAACACTATTCTTACATCTTTTACCAATCAGATTTCAGAATGTGTTTTACTAAAAACATGAAGAAATTTATAACCAATTCTGGAATTGGTGAAGAGAATTTACAGTGACAAACGTTTTATCATTTCTGCTACCATGCACATTTATTTATTATAAAACAATCAGACTTTCTAAACTAATCAAAGCAAAATGGATTAAAATTAATTGGCTTCTACTTGGGGAATCTACAATACTAATAATAAAAACAAAATTCAATTCAATTACACATAATTATAATCAGAATGAAACTGATGTCATTGACACAATATGCTTTGGGATCTTATTTGGACCAACAATGACTTCTGAAGGACATTCTTCGTCAGTGTTCGTCCAAAGCAGTCAATATAGTTTTCAGATTGTATTCTTGCCTTATTCCTCAAGTGAAAGTCATATACACTGAATCAGAACCAAACAGCCATTGAATGAAAGTAGCGTAAATTGTTACATTTAACCATAAAAAATTCTAAGATGAAGTGACTTCAGATTCACATGCATAATTATGATTGAAAACAGGGGTGAATAAACTATTTTAATTGTTTTTATGTAGGATTAACTATCTTCGCCGTTCAAATATCAAGCTTGTAGTTACTTTTGTCTGATTTGTTCCCATATTCTTAGTCGCATGTTCCTATTACTGCTACAAATCATGAAAAAATTTGATGACTTTTATAATTCTAAAAGAGTTGTCAAAACATATCAGTGACAAATGTAAACAAACTATAACAAAATGTTTATTACATACTTTATTATATACTTGAAGTATTAAAAACCAGAATAATTTTTTACATATGTAACTTTTATCTTCCTCGCAATGTTACAATATAACAATTAGCAGGAATATCAGAAAATTGAAATTATTTAGGATAATAAGGGGCACAAAACAATTGGTACTGCTCATTATGTCAAGAAGATATTGAAATATAATATACACGTATGTAAAGTATAAAATGATTTGTGTTATATCTCAACAGCTATTACAAGAGACTAAAGACTGTAATGTAAATACAGTTTTTCAGTTACTGTTTTATTCTACTTCATATTCAATGACAATATATATTTTATTATTTTTGGCCCCTCCAGTATCTGTCAATTTCTGTTATTGTAAACATAAAAAGCATGGAGACTACAAGCAAAGTATGGCGAAAGTAGCTAAATCCAGAAATGTCTCAGGATATTTACACTTCATTATTTTCATCATAGAGTTTTCTTAGATGTTTCATGCTATTTTCTTCACTAAAATACACTGAATCATGTAAATATATATTTTTCAACCAGGAAACATGTAAAAAATCATGTTGTACCCATAATTTTGTGTTTATTATTATGTTGAAGTCCCAAAGAGAGCAACATAAGTCAAGAATACATTTAAAAAATATTAAAATATATGTATAGATTACATTATGGTTTACTGGTAGAGTTTTGTGAACACAGTAAAGAATTTCGTATGTGAGAAATTTCTTGAATAGCTGGGCCACTGTTAGCTTCACAAGAAGGGATCTGCTACATGGATTTGGTTTCAGTCTACTGAGTGACATTCAGACTTGAAGACTGCAGCTGATGATAACAGTTTCTTTGAGATGACAATTGCTGCACACAGAACTCAGAGTCGCAAAATGCCAATGAAGAAGTAACTTTAAGTTACTTCTGCAATGTGTTTCGAAGTGTTTATTATTATCAGGGGTTTTGTTTTGGAAATTGTTCACGGTAAAGTAATAGGAATATTTTGAAAAATGTACACTATGCATTTTCATCAGTATGAAGAAATTCACTCTGACTAGTACTATAGTATCTAAAAAGTAAATATTCAGTCAGTTATGATAAATATAGTGACTATTAGATTAGTAGTGGATAAATATTTATGTCATTGGCCTACATTTAAATTTAATGGTATATGAAATTAATATTCCTGTCACTCTCTTCCCATACTTTTGAAGAATTGGCTGAATTATTACAGACTCAAATACCCACTCTTCATGGAAAATCTCAAGTCAGATTTGTCAGTTGGAATGATTCAAAACTAGGCATTTTCTGAATGTTACCTCTGTAATTACATTGTATTAATCTGTTACAAAATATGTATACTAGAATAAATGTATTAATTTGAAATGTTTTGTGTCATATTGGCAAAAAAATGTAAGGATTTCAGGTTTATTTAGTGTATTCTGAATGATTTAATATTATATGAGACATATAAGAATAAAAAATTATTTTATCAAAATTAATATAAATAACTGTATGTGCAAAATGAATGGAATACAGTCTTTTGGGACATAAAAATCTGTAGCTTGGCATACAATATCAATGTTTTGGAGGAATCTGTTACTTTCATCTTCAGAGTTGTTGTACACTGAAGATAGAAGCAGCAGATTCCTCTGAAGTATTGGCATCTTGAGAGCTCTTAATTCTGTCAACTACTGCCATGAGATTTTCATATCTTAAATTGAATATAATGTGAAGTTTAACAAGGATGTGAATAATTCTGAAGAAAAAAAAGATTTATTAAAACTAATACAAAATTCTTCAATAAGATGATCATCAGTTTATTTAAAAAAATGAACTGAAAATCTTAGAGCTAAGCATGAAATAATATTTTTAAGCATAGTAGTACATTTTGCAAAAATTACTGCTGGAAAGAACAGTAGCCATTTGCCTTGCAAGTTATAAGGCAAAGCTGTTGTGTACATTGAAACCGTCATTTTAGGTTTAGCTAATAAACAGCATAAACACACATAAATTAATGGCTCTATTCTTAAATTATGCTTAACTCCTTCTACAATTTAGAGTACTTAGTAGCATAATTTCTGATATTTTAAGTATGAAATGCCAAGTGAATTACATTTAAGTCTCGTACCATAAGTGGTCATACCAATTAAGCTGGTGAAATCTAAGCTGGACGCCACCAAAGTAATTTTGTGAACGTGTTATACTGTGGAAAAAATTTCATTAAAATTTTTACTTCTGAAATCTACTTCAGTAACTATTTGGGTAGACTAGGATAATATCAATGAGAAATATGCATGAGGTACATTTCTACAATGCAGAAACAACACAAAACTTTACATATTAATTTCTTTTGAAAATAATATATAAATTATCTTGACCATTTGTATTGCTAATTAATAAAATATTATATCTTTCTATAGAATGAACTTTTTAACCATTTAGAAACTGTAATGGTTCAGATTTCAAAATGCATGTCTATCCAAATGCAAGATAAAATTGTTACAGATATTAAAACCATTCGGGTACCAGAAGAAGTAATTAAAATATCAAATTTCCATTCTCATTCTAAGATTTGAAGGTTAATATATCGATAATAAATGTTTATATTTGGGAGATATCTTTTTTGGATCTACACCAGAATATGTGCTATCTTGATTGATGACTCGCCAGGATAATGCTAGGATAGTACCTTCCAACATACCATGAGTACTCTCTTAAAAATCATCATCCATTGACCATTCGTAATTATCTTGTACAGTATTCGACGATGCATAGCCTATATTTTGTAAAGGGGCGTTAAAATTATTTAGGTACATATCATCTTTTTTATATAATTCATTATTTTATACAAAAATGAATAGGCAATGCTCATCAGGCCGTCTGCACATTCTTATAAACATCTTAGTCAATGACAGCGTCCGACCCGCGAATTTTTAATATATCTTTTATCTTTTTTTATTTCTAGTAGGGTGGGACTAAGTCCCTTGTACTGCGGCCACTTCTGGCCTATTGTACCAGGCTCAGATGAAAGGTGAAGGTGATTGTGGATCAATTGGTTGAATGAAGATTGGCAGGGGAAACCGAAGTACTCGGAGAAAACCTGCCCCAGCGCCACTTTATCCACCACAAATCCCACTTGACCAGACACGGGATCGAACCCGGGCCGCCGCGGTGGAAAGCCAGCGACTAACCGCTTCAGCTATGGCGCGGCCCTATCTTTTAACTTAACTCTAAGCGTATACTATTACTATTTTGCACATTTACTTTTGATTTTTTTAAAATAAATTCAGGAACTTTGTTTATGAAGTAAAAGAGTCCTTGCCTATTTTTTTATCTCTAACCTTAAAATCTCCGTAACTGACTTAGGGTATTCTTTTTTGCTGTTCTCAGACAAAATGTCCATCATTGTTGCCCGTTGATCCTCTTACAGTTTACAGTCCCAGAAGATATGTTCCTCCGTTTGCAGCCCCTCACCACATTCGCATTCAGCCATGGACACAATGTTAAATCTACGTACTTAAGCTTGCTTTCAGATTGGAGTGGCCTGCTCTCATATGGTTTATTGACACGAAGGTACGCCGGTTCACTTTTATCTGGCGGGACCACGGAGAGAAGCCATTATTTTAGTACCTTCCAAAATAGCGTTCTCTTTTGTCCCTGTAATTTAATTTTTTGTTTTTAAAAAATAAATGTATATATAAAAAGGCATAAGCAATGCCTATCCGGTCCCTGTAATTTCAGTAATTTCCGTTTCGCTATGGAGCTATCTATGGAGAACTGTTAGAAATAACTGCATAACATATACTTTAATTCATGAAGAATTTAGTGTCATACTACGAAACTATGCAGGTCACAAAACTGGATAGATTTATTGCAACATACAGAGTTGACCTATATTCTGAAGGCACTGCAGAATCAAAAGGAATGTAAACGTGAAAATGAATTAGCTACTGCTTCTTACTTCGTTGTTTCTGCATTGTGTCAAGTATTTATCTTGGAAGGACACATGTATTTATACAGTATCTGAGTTTACATGAGTCAAGGCTTACCTTTCGCATTGCCTCAACGTCCAGCTGGCAATGATCCACAGTGAAACCATAAAAACCAGCAACACAGTACCAGGACAAATGGTCATGAGCGTCTTGAGCACGAATCGTGTATTAAAGTTGATACGATTCAGAGCACCGATACTCCGGGAAGAAGCGTCAGTAAATAGTTTACTGTGAAGTAACATAACCCTGCAGATGAGGTAGAGGCGGAGAAACATTGGCAGGGAAAGCGTTACATCGTATGGAACCAATTTGGAGCCCATTTCGCCGCCCTTGTTGGCCAGCTTCGTGGTCCACTCGAAGTAGTACTGGCCCGGAATGGGATGTACTGCGCAGATACCCAGCTCCAGACAGATCTGGGAGATCCTCTGCCACGTCATAGCGATCCGCCAGTCGTCCGCACAGTTGTCGATCATGAACAGCTGTAACAAACACAGGATTCATGTCCGTCAGTGTACATAACATCTGATTGCAAGATGGACGTAGATATGAGAATGTGACGGTGCTAAATTAAGCCAAACGATTTAGGATAAAATGAATTTAAAAGAGTTACATAGAGATGACGACATGTCGGTTCTTACAGCAAAGTAAATTTGTCCATGTGTTTAATTAATTAAGAAGTGCCATGAAGATATACGGGGGAGTGGAAATATGGCTCCACCATTCTTGACCTCGACACTAGATAGAGGGGAGTGACTGGCTTCACGCCTAAGCCACTTTACCTTCAGGGAACTCACCCCCAGTACTTCTTGGATGGAAAGGTTGTGGGGATGACCAGTATAAAAGGAGCGAATGAAGAAAAAAAAAGAATAAACATGAGGGTCAAACTAAAACACTAAAGAACAAAGAGAATAGAAGGAAGCTAGGACAGAGAGAAAGGAACAGTTTAGCTAGCACCGGATAAAGTAAATTTATGAGATTGTGTTTAGAGGATGATGAACCATAGTTTCACACATTTAAGTTGTCATTCGGGTTTTGAAAACTGCATTCTCGTAGAAGTTGACTAGTAATTGGGAGGAACCGATTACCTCCACATTCACTTCTACCCTGATGAAGGAAGCAGAAAGTTCTTCCAAAAGGCTAGTCACCTATAAAAATATACGTTGTCATATGCCAGAAGATTATAATATAAATTTGCATCGCTTTGAAAACCTTAAAATTACAGTTTTGAAACCTAAATAATATACGGCAGCCTAATATGATACCGTTGTAATTATTATATCAGGGTTCGGAAACTCTTGTTTTCTTCTAGCAATACTGCAACGGCTTACCAGGACGCTTTACGTGTTTCACTGCTCTTTGGTGGTATATTCACGAGTGAGGGACTCCAGAAATTTAACGCCTACAGAATACTGTTTATACTGCATGGTACACAGCAGTGTCGGAGAAGTTGCCGCGGCAGCACGGCGACTTCAATATCAGGAGGAGGTGGAGCTGCGCAGATTGTAAAGAAGTATTCAAAGAAGTACTACGTTTAACAGTAATGGACACTATAGCATATTCGCACAAAACAAGAATTGTGGAGTCACACCTGCCCGCCGTTAATAGGCAGCGGCCCGTATACAACAGAGGAATGGTGTTTTCTGCGCAGTCCATGCCGATGGATGCACATGCAAAAATGGAAAACGTCATGCCATCGCTAAGCAACTGCAACAGAGGATCACTGTTTTCTACGCGGTCCTTGCCAAGATGTTATCAACAGGACAAGTTGGCAGTCAGACAATTGCTGCGGTTCAGTCCATGTCAGTTGTTGCTGTTGGAAGCTGATAGCTGAGGCCAAGGACAGTTCGGGAACCCTGAGGAAAGGGAATGTCCGCCGTTGGAAGCCGATACTAAGCAACGGCAGTGACGACGTCACTGTGGACACTAGTGTGTATGTAATAGTGAAATGTAAATCGTAGTCACGCACTGATCAAAAAGTCAAATAAATCCTATCTTCACTCCAAAACCCCTCTATAGCCACACTCCGTACACGAGCCAATATAATAAAAAATAGTAATAATAGTCCAGTTTCTTTATTTGAGTACTTGAGAACGAGCATCCACATGTAGGCAAAGGTAAAAGTTCTTGTGCTTAATTAATAGAAGACCACATTATGAAGGCGTAAGGGGAGTGGAGGCATAGCTCTATGTATTCACAGCTTCCTCACTAGATCTAGGTGCATTCAGCTTCGGACTCTGACACGTTAACCCCGGAAACAGTCATATAGCCCATTGGATAGCATGTTGGTTGGCCCCCACAGAACCAGTATGGACACTACGTAAATCGACGAAATCCTCGGTCGCCCAGCCCATTCCATAATCGCTACATTACCCTAAAAGGACGTTTGAAACAACGAGAGTTTTCATTCGAAATTCCATGGAAATTGTAAACTGAAAACATAACTTTTGTAACCACACTTCGTATCGTAGGAACGTGATCATCAAATGATGCATTCCTATTCTACGACTTTTAACTCGTATATCAAAGGGTTAGGGTCTCTCACAGTCCACATACTGCCCCAGGTCATGGCGATCTCACCCCAACTGTCTGCCACCCTTATGAAGGTTTCCGTCTAGCAGGGATGAAGCTGAATGGGGTAGGAGAGATAACTCGCACAATCTGGCTGCTTGTAACCGAGGGGGGGGGGGAGAATGTATATCTCGAGTTGGCAAGCTTCCCGGTAATTAAGCGACGATGCCAGATCCAGTCCGCTTCAAGCCAACACCCCCCCTCCACTTAAAACCATCACTTTAACCTTCAATATATATTTTTAGTGGAATTATTATAGAAGGCGACGTATTTTATATTACATATTGTGACATGACGCCTGAAAGCCAGAGTAGACGTTAATTACTAGACAACGACTCGGTAAGCATGTTCCCGCGGCAACGAATTAGCAAGCAACAATCGAATTATTGTTGGACTATAACGATGGAAACGGTGTTTTCTGTTGGGTCTGCTCCGAGGATGTATAATGAGGATCCAAGATCAGCTGAGATAGATGGACTTACTAATACGGACTATTACTAACGAAGGACAGATCCGACCTCTCGTCAGAGAGGGCGCCCTAAATGGACAAGACGACTTTGACTTGACTTGAGCTGAGATAGAATTGAAGGAGTCTCTACAGATTACAGTCAAAGAAGATTGAGAAGAGATAACAAGAAAGGAATTAGGTTGTGAAAAGAAGACTTCATCTGTGCTGCAATCACAGGGAGACTATCATACTCCCTTTGTTGAAATCCGTTGCCAGGATACGACTAGTAAAGACTGAGAACCCTAGTGTGTGTGTAAGGGTGAACTGTAAAGTGCGTATATCAGATATAGCTCTGTTTTACTTGTAGTTTCGAGTTGAATATGTACATGAAATAAATCCAATTAGCCAATCCAAACCCCGTATATCAGTCACACGTGAAAATATAAATCGTTTAAAGAACCATTTTAACTTCGATTAATGGTGCACGAACGTACTATTACGGTAGGATACAATATTTCTTAACCCTTCTTCCGAAACTAAGATATTTCCGGAACTCAATGAACTTGAGCAGAAGAAAGTCATCCTCTCTAGAGATTAAGGAAATATAATCACCCAATATGGGCCAAAAATAGGCAGATAATATTTTAGTTTTACACCAGCGACTCACACAAACAATAAAGCATTTCTGTTTATCGGTTTAGTTTTCTTATTTTACGAAAAACAAATACATCTTGAGTACTCGAATAATTTCATTTGGTAATTGTTTATATAACGACGCTGCCAGTAGCGTAACATGATAGGATGATTAATGATTGGGAAAGAATATGGAGGAAGAATTTCATATACTATCCAGACTGAGATACTGAGGAAACACACGAAAGAATCTAGGGTCAGGAAAGCTGATGTCCCGAAGATATGAACCAGTTTGTTTCATGATTTATTTAACGACAATATCTACACTGCACAGTTGATATAACGAGGTTTGGATATAAGAGACAAAGTGCGGCTGTGTTCAATAGTGAATTTTTAGAGATGCTGAGATACGAAGAAGGTTCTGTACTTAGAACACTATTTAGAATAAAAAGAACAAAAATATAAAGTAAAAACTTTCGTTTAATTATATCGAGTGTTTCGATGTTTATTGCATGTATTGGCTATGTATTCTATGGTGCACTTGGGTGAATATCCTTTCACTCGGTTATAGGAGACATCGGAAATAACGGACACCATGTCCGTCTGTTTCTTTCTTTCTCTTCGCTCATTTGTTTGGAGCATATGGCTAATTTCTCAGTTTCATTGATCGTTTTTACAGACGGCAGGACTCCTTGGACGGGTGATCAGCTCGTCGCAAGGCCTCTACCTACACAGAGAAAAGCATTGACATAATAAACGCATACACATACCAAACATCCATGCCTTGAGTGGGACTCGAAACCACGATCCCAGTGTTCTAGCGGAAGAAGACATTTCATGCCTCAGACCTCGCGGTTACTCTACAACATCTGAAGAGGAAAATAACATTTGTCCCTGTTCTTAATTAATTAAACATCTTGCCTTGACCTTGACCTTGTGAAGTAGAGGTACAGTTCTACTATTCTTGACCTCGGCAATAGAGGGAGATGAGTGGTAACCTTCACTCTCCGGTCCATTTAACTCGAGGCAATAGTCTCGGATATCCATTGCATAGGAAGTTGGACGGGCTCTAGAGTCGGTCCGGACGTTATGGAGAAAAGTTACTTGCCCCTATCGGAAAGCGAACCCCGGTAGTCCAGCCCGTAGCCCATCTCTATACAGGAAAAACGCTGTTAATTAACTTAATACCCAATATTTAAACGAATAGCATAAGTGATGACGCATTTCTTCCTGACTAATCATTCATAATCATAATTTATAGCCGAGTCATATATTAGACGTAGTGTCTTTCAATAAACTGAAGAGAATAATGGGTACTGTAGAGGCTGCTAAGGTCTGGGACTCAGACGAAGAAGATGAGAGGACCCCGAGAGCAGAGGAATGTGTGGTGAGCTAATGAGACACCTCGAGAACTTCCAACACCAAGCCTTATTTTACTAAGAATTTAATTTCGTGCTTTGGGTTTAATATCCCCGCCAATTATACAACGGATGATCCGAATTCCGAAATGTAATTACAAAAGGTAAATTTACCTCTGTACATAGGCACAGAACCATGTAGACGTATAGGAGAAATGGAGGTCAAACTCTACGCTTACACGCCCTAATCACTGCATGGGAGGAAGAGCAATTAATTTAGTGTCTAGTCGCTCTAACCTTAGATGAAAGTCGTCGGTATTTACTGATTGAATCCCCAGAGATACTGAGTATGAAATCCTTGTTGTATAATTAGAAAAATACTTTTACTCACTTCGATAACCCGACTCAGGACTGTAATTTCAAACATAAAAAGTAAAATAACATTTGCACTTTCGGGTTCCATAAACTATTTGGAATTTCTTGAGTGGATGGGGAAATGTTGGATTCGCAGGCAGGCCTAGGCTCCTTAAAATTAGGTAAAGTAAACATGGTGCGAAAGCATCGCATTATCTTATTAGAGAGTGGAGTTCAGATAAACCGCATTAGCCACCTCCACATTCGATGAAGACAAGCATCAACCCATGGTGTCTTTAAGAAGGGGAATGAGCGAAGAACACACTGAATGGTTCCATATTCTGGGATATAACACCGTGTAGTGGGGTGAAAACAAATAGACGTTTCGGGAATATCGTCTCCATAAACCGGTTTGAAATGTAAGCTCAATTTTATTCCAGACGGTTCTGAAGATGGCGTACATCACTCGGGATTACAGGAATTTTGGTCTTTGCCCTTCGCCCATATTCAGCAATAATTAAACTTTTAGCCTACTTTTCTTACATCTGAAAAATAAAAGGAGGCCCCAGAGCCAGTTTGGACACTGTTGAGAAAAACTTCTTGTCCCTGCCAGGGATCGAAATTTGGTCTTCCAGGCAGTAGCCCACTGTCATGTCGACTAAGCTATCGAGGCTCTAAACAATTCATTTAAAATATTTGTTTTTATACAGTTTGTAAGACAGTTGACTTCGAATATTCGAATAAACACAAATATTTACACAACACACACACACAAATATAATGCAACAAAATTCTATTAAATTGTACTGTGGTCACAATTTTAGTGGTTCCTGTACAGTTCATATGTACTTCCTACCTGATTACGATCACGCGATGGAGACAAATTGTGGACCTCCTTATATTTAAAAGGAATAAATTTGTGTGACGGTTGTACAGTGGCATTAAGAGTAATTATCAGTAACCCTACATATTTTATATTTAAGCATGATATCAGCACTGAGTTCCAACTAGTGATGAGGTGAATAAAATGTGGATCTGTATATCCATTCCCCCATACGCCCATAGTGGTTAATTCGTTAAACACAGGGATAACTTTACCTTACCTCATAAAGAACCAAAAATGAACCGAAATTATATAAGAAACGCAAGTAATTAAACATTTTCAAAGGAACCAAGAATAGATATTTCATAGTTCAATTCCTTTGCTATTTAACGATGCTAAAGGTAAATATCGGTGGTTAAGAAGGTAATAATTTCGAGAGGCGAAACATCTTCTACACCACAGATACAAAGCCACTGCATTTGATGATATTTTAATGACTAGGGCCCGGATTTTTATGACCTAAAAACTATAAATATGTGCATGCAGCATGGTATCTTCGGTCAGGCGTTCATGATATATCGCTGTTGATTCTACACTTCCTATCTTTCTCTCGTCGGCCAAAACCCGACACGTGACGTCAGGGCACGTTACGTGTTGTCCCGGCGATACGCAATGTTGGACTCAGAGAGGGTACATACTGCGGGAAAATTGGAAATACCAGTTCCTCTGCCTTCCACTCTCGTGTCATCCCGGGGGCATACTTCCTACCGCCAAACCGGTATTCACGTTGGCTTGCATGCAATTAAATTGTGCGTCCTTTTCTGCAGTGTAAAAGGAGATTGACCCTCGGAGAACAGAGGCAAAACTAGGAAGAGAGATTAAGTGAGGAATATAGTTACCTGGTTTCTCAATTTTAGAATTAGAAACGTTTGTGTTCCCCATACAAAAATTCAAGAATTATACTTGAATATTCTATCTATGGCTCTACAGTCCTTTTTTTCTTTTTTGGAATTCGGCTGCTGTTTCAGTTTCTTAATACTATACACATTCAATAGGACTCTTTTTACGGGGGATCAGCCCGCCGCAAAGTTGCTACCTACACACAGAACAACACAAACACAGAATAAACACACACAGATAACCATGCCTAGATTTGGATTCGAACCCACGAACCCAGTGTTCGAGGGTGCGAAGACAGTTCATGCTTCAGGCCGCTCGGCCATTGAGATCGGCAATTGAATATTCCAGAGATAAGAAAAGGTAACATTCATCTGCTCAGAAACTGTTGTTAGGTCATAGAACAGTGTATTTACTAAGCAATTAATATAATAATTTCTCTAACACTGCAAAACGCATCATAATTTCGTTGCCAAAATACTGTTCAGTTAAAGGAGGGAATACCGGAAGTCAGCGTTGCTCAATTTGTGTTCTGGGGGTTTGGGTTTCAAATATCACAGAGAGAGAGACTTTGATATAGACGTCTGTTCGGAAATGCTAAAATATCATCTGTGGTTGTACGATAGTTTAGAGTTTTTTGATGTTCAAAATCTTTTCCATTACCTTCTTATACATAAGGATTGTACGTGACTTAAGACGGGTTATGGATTGGATGGTTGGATATATTGACACCTTATTCACACATCTCAGAACTACGGGCAATTACAGCGTTATTGCTGTCGCGTGTTTAAAATAAAAACAGGACGCTGTATAATGTCCAGAAAACAATAATTGTATTACTATACTGCAACGTAGTACGTGTGACTAAGACGGGGTTTAGATTGGTGAATGGATTTGTGGACAACTCACACACACGACGCGTATTTACAAGCAATTACAGTGACACCGCAGTGTCATAAATCACCACAGCACCAGCTAAGCCCTTTTCCAACCTGCTGTATCTTCACCAGGAGCCGGGATAGCGCAGTCGGTACAGCGACTGGCTATGGGCTAGACGACCGAGGGGTCGGAGTCCGAGTCCCGGTAGGGTCAAAAATTTCATTTCTCCAGTCGTCCAGACCGTCTCTGGGGTCCACCCAACCTCCTATACAATGGGTACCAGGGTAACCACTCACCTCCTACTAATGCCGAGGTAAAAAATGTGGATCTATACATCCACTCTCCCGTACGTCTTCATGGCGTAGTGCTTAATTAGTTAAGCACAAGGACAATTTTGCCTTACTTTTTACCTTGCTGTGTCTTCACCATCTGCTCCTTGGCAAAGGCTACTAACAGTGGAGATTCTACAACCTCACGCTCTCAGGTCTTCTCTTCACAGCCTGCCACGCAGAACTCAACTGAACGTTGTCCCTCTCTTATAACGTCTAGGTACGGGCCACATAGAAAACACATCTCTTCCATTGTTGTGTCCAACTGCATTATTATGAATCTGCTGCCCAGCAACGGCAATGTGTTTAGCAAGCCGTTTCCCATAAACAATCGCTTTTTATAGAGTCACTGCTTAGCAACGGGTCAATAAGCCACAATATCGTCGTCACAAACTTTTAAATATTCGTTCGCTTTATGTGCTTTGTGCAAAGAAAGCATAACACGGCAGACTTACTAACGAAGAAATTCACAGTGGTGAGATGTCGACAAACATAAACCTCATCTAGAGTTTGTAAGCACTAAGTTGTCATTTATACCCTAGTTTTCATCTCACGAACTACTCTCCGAAAACTTATATCCCATTTTAGCTACATTTACACAATTCATCTGTGATATATAAAATTACAGGTGCATACCTCAAAGCAGATGGCGCCTGCTTCCTGCGATCTCCTACCCATTTCGCATACCCACAACCACTCGGTGTTAGATAATGTACATAATTTTGTAAAACGTCATTTAATAACCAAAAGGACAACATGAGAGTGGAAAATGAATTCGAATCGATTCAGAACGAAATTAATGATGTGTATAAAATGTTAATACTTTGTACTTAATCTATAAAGCACTATGCCATGAAGAAATATGGGGGAGTGGAAGTATAGATCCACATTTTCCTGACCTCGACACTAGCTGGAGGTGAGTGGTCAGCCACACGAACCGGTCGCTTTACCCCCGCGGGAAAAAGTCACCGGTACGCATTGAATAGGAGGCTGGATCCGGTTTGGACGACTTGGAGAAGAGAAAATCCTTGACCTTACCGGGACTCGAACTCCGATTCGTGGGTCGTCCATCCCATAGCTAGTCACTATACCGACTGACAAATACCAAGAATAATAAAGAAGAAAGCATGTCTCTGAGTCGAGATTCAAACCCGAGATCTTCTGTATATGCAAAGGGGGGGCAGAACATTTCTCCGCAACATCTGTTGGAGATACATTCAGTCCAGTGGACTGGTAGCTTGATAACAGAAACATATTAACTGATAAGAATGATAGGTAGCTAAATTGATAGTGAGAAGATGGACCAGTTATCAGGATTTAACCAGAGCAGTGAGATTGTCTCAGAATAAAAGGGACCTTGTTCAGTCGAGTATGTAAATCGGATAATCGATCCTTTTTGAAAGCAGTCGGTCAGAAACGTTAGAGGGAGCAGGGCGAGCCGGCGAGATCTGTCGGATTAGTTGCATATTTCCGGTCCGCGTGACGCTTCGAATACTGCGAGCTTATCTGAAGCGCACAGATCCCCCTCAAAACACAGGAATCCTCCCGCAGCTCAATCTCTACTTATCATTCAGACGCGCAAGGCTGGCCTGCATCTCGTGCATGCAGTTTGGGTATAACCTCTTCACATAACTTGACAACAGAACGGAGGCTATTGTCACGATTTATGGTTGTGAAAAAAAGAGGGTTTGCATTGGATGATTGGATTTATTGACCTATCATTTACAATCACTCGTAATCACAATAAATTGCAGTAACTCACAATGTATTTTCAGCCGAACTATTCTTCCTTGAATGCCGAGGACTCGCTCCATTCTGATTCTGTTTCTGTTCTCTGTTACTTATATAGTCAAGAGGTGGATTCATAGAGTACACTTCCATTTCCTAACAATTGACGTCTATTGTTGTCCAGAATGCGCGTCTACTGGTCCGTTACCTAGCAATGGATATCATTCCATTATGGAGGTTTGTGTCACGGAAACGCTTTTACCGAACCGTCCCTAACAATGGATATATGCGTCAAAATATGTCCGCTCTTGGCACGTATTAATCGTATAACATTTTGAGAATAGAATTAGAGCGAAGAGTTCTCTTTTATGTGATATAACGCTGTGTAGTCCATAGAAAGTCAACTAACGTTTCGGAGGAACATGTCGGCTCCACCTTAAGGGTTCATGAATAAGCCAAGCAAGAAACTAGGATTAAGCAGTTAGCAAACAGAGTCGGCTTTCAACGGTTTCCACGACATTATACGAGTATTTCAGAATATACCAGTAGGACCCTTTATAACGACCGTTGTGAAAACTCGGGTTCTACAGAGGATTTGCGTGATTTTCTGAGATAAGTGACAGTGGTAGATTCTTTACTCGAGTATTTACTGGATTTTTTGATGGACTGAATTTTATTTAACATATATAATATTTCGGAAATTGGATTCGTCTCCTTAAAGAAGTGGGGGAAAGGGGAGAATCCTACTCACGAGGCCAGGTATTTACAATGGTCCCAACTAAGTAGTACTCACGTCACCTGCGCCTAATTATTTAAACGTGGCCCATTTTCGAAATATCGTGAAAGTTAAATATATATCATAAAATGGGAGATGCTGAACATAAGATTCTTATATTCTGTGTCTGTATATAGGATAATATGTTGCAGACTTTTATCAAAATTTATAAAAAGATTTATATAGGGATCAGGAAATGCATTTTTGACTAATTACTTAGATGATCTGTAAATAAATAAATAAATAAATAAATCTAATTAATCTGAAAAAAAATCCACTTAAAAATTGCAGATAAAAGGTGTCACATGCACGCGGATATGTGGTTTGGTGGAATGTGAGTTACTCAAATTTAAAACTGAGTTTAAATTTAAATTTAAATATGACGATTAATTTAACAGCATTAGTACCTTAAGGTTAGAAATTCTGTTATGAAGTAATTTTTATTCCTTGCCAAATAAAATTAGAATGATCAAGGAGGATGAGACAGGCATGAAGGATGTATGTAAGTTGAGAAGTATGTGTGCAGGGTTTTCGTCAGAAAGCCAAAAGGAAAGAGTCCATTAGGAAAACCAAGACATAGATTGGAGGATAATATTAAAAACGATTTGACAGAAATAGGATGGGGTTGTATGGACTGGATTCGTCTGACTCAGAATAGGGACAAGTAGCGGGCTCTTGTTAACACGGTTATGGACGTTTAGGTTCCATAAGATTTGGGGAAATTCTTGAGCCGCTGATCAACAGTTTGCTGCTCAAGAAAGACTTAGCTTCATGGAAGTAGTAACATCCTAATATGAAGAACTGTTTGTCTCGTGACTTACCTGTACTTCCAGCCCGTGGTAGGCCACGATAAGCCCTAGAAGAATCACAGTAGACACAGAGATAAGCGTCTTGAGCGCCGTCGAGTAGAACGACGCCTGCAACATAGAAAGAAATTCGTCAGAGCAACGAAATGAAAAGCTGCTGTTGGAAGTCTGGGCAAGATCAGTATCTGACATGTACTCTCCGCCACACAAGCCACGGCTAGTGAATATAGAGTAAAGTTGCTTATGTGTTTAATTACGCCATGGAAAAGCATGGGAGAGTGGAGGTACAGTTCGAATTCATGCGTCGGTAGCTTCATATCAGATAAAAGAGTCTCATTATCCGCTAGACAGGAGGCTGTCAGTCTCGACTTTGCGTGAAGAAAAGAGAACCCTACTGACTCTTCCTGGAATAGAACCACGGTTCTTTAGTCTCAGTACAATAACTTTAGGGACACGCGGTAGCGTAGTTTGTTGAGTCATTGTGCTACAAGCGGGAGGGTAGCGGTTTCAATTCCTATGAGGTCATTTGATTTTTGAATTGACCTAATCCTTCCAGCCGCACTATGTCCCTGGGTTCGACTCAGCCTCTAATAGAAACTAGTACCAGGAATCTTCCTGGGGTTAAAGAGCGCCCGGCGCGTAATTCTGGAAACCTCGCCTGCGTCCGTGAGCCTATTGTCTAGAACATGTGGGAGCCTAGACGTCTAACAAGCCTGTAGACCTCCACGGACTGCTACAGGGATAGATTTACCCTTTTACACTAACTATTTAAGTTCTTTACAAACGTGGTAACCTGATTTAAGTGTGGAGAATTTGGTGGCCACTGTGTGGCTATGATAATTCAAATGTAGCTTTATGGGAGTCAGTCAGTATAGCTACGGGCTGGACGGCTCGGTTTCGATTCCCGGAAGGGCAAGGTTTTTTCTTCTCCTTGTGTCAAGATCAATTCTAGAGCTCACCCAGCCTCCTATACAATGGGTACTGAGGATGAATTCCCCGGAGATAAAACGAACGGGGAATGAAGCTTACCACTCACCTCCATCTAGTATCGAGGTCAACAATGGTGGGACTATACGAATATATCCACTCCCCATACATCTTCATGGCGTGGTACTTAATTAGTTACTCAGAGGGACAAATTTTCTTCCTTGAACTGTCGATAATATGAAAACAGAAATGCCCATTATTAACTTTCCAAATTGGGAGATGTTTTCTGTGAAACGAACCAACTGAAAAGAAAAGCAAAAACAAGATACTCCGTGGTTTTAGTCCGCAAGCGAAATGTACCGACCATTGTGCCTGCAAGGCAATTTTCAATGCGTGTTCTGATGATGCGATTCGGTCTCGCATCATTGATAAAAACCGCACAGGCAGCTCGACAATCGATCAGAGTGCAGGACACATCGGGTGCTCCATTTCACAGCAGCCAGCAAAACTCAGCTAAGTTCAGTAAAATTTCCTGGTTATGATCTCCAAAATGGGCCACTTTTCTTTTAGTCTGTCTTAGTTGCTCATTCAGTTTACTCTTCCACTCTGAAGACTGAGGCAATACACTCCTCCGAAACAGACTGATCATAATCACAGCCCAGAAAGTTGTATTCTTAACTCGATTTGGCACTCGTCCAGGCCGTGTCATGGTTCCTCATGTTCATACGAGATAATTTTCATTTCTAAAAGATTCTGGGGATGAAGTTCAGTACTCAGAATTGCCAGGATTTTGGACTCTGTCCATCGTCCGGTTTTCTAAGGAACATAACTTTTCGGAAACGAGATCTATTTCCGTTCTCAGGTGAGGGAGCGAGAATCATCAACTCTGCTGATTCCGCTAGAAAGAGTTGACTTCAATCACTGTCCAGTGAAGGGGTGGTATTAACTGGATTCATCTGGCTCAGGATAGAGACCAGTGTCGGGTCCTTGTTAACACGATAATGGATCTTCGGGTTTCGTAAAATATTGGGAAGTACTTGCGTAGCTGCACAACTCGCAGTTTCTCAAGAAAGGCTCAGATCTATGGAGTTAGTTGGAAGCTCTGCCTGCCCCATGTTATTGCTGGTTTATTGTTTGGCATACCTTTTAACCCTGAAGCTGGAGGCTACACGCTCCTCCGTAACGTCGCTGACTGTTACCTAACTTCACGGTGTTACAACCAAGAGAGCTCTTTACTCCGAGACGAAGTGTGGATTGATGAAACACCCTATGGAGGATTTATAGTGGGCGACATGGGCTGGACAGAATAACCTCTAGAGGCCACGCCATCTGTTGCCGGAAATTACAGTTTCACACTGTGCTTAACTGTGACCCCTCCCCCACTTGGAACCTCATGCCCTGCTCCCAATAAAACACAACTATACAGTAATTATCCTTCCGTTACAACACTCTCTCGGGACAGTGAGAGATAGACATATATCGGAATACACAAATGTGTTCTTTATAAAAGGCAGAAAGGTGTCTCTTCTTCATACTTTTGCAACATTCATTCATTCATCAGATCTTCTGTTTTTGGAAAGAGACTATCCAGGAATAGTGATAATGTGGTAGTTTTTCCATTTGCTTTCCACATCGCAGTACAACAGCCGTTCAAACCACTCTGGTCACGCCTGTTGCTATACGAACTTGAACCATCTCGAGCATCATTTTCTCTGTGCTTCAAGTCGCCGCTGATGACGCTGCTTCCGGCATCAGTTTTTTTGCAACATAACCTAACAAAATCGTTACTGCAGTATTTACAGAGCATAAATTAATAAAAATAAAGCCAATACACTGTGTTTAATTTGACGTTTACATAGTTAAGTCGCAGTTCTTGATAAATAATTTCGTAATTATTTTTTTTCTTTGGAGCTACAGCCCAAGTTTGGGCCTTGGCCTACCTCCATGACACTCTCCGTTCACTTGGGTTTACTAGATCTTAAGACATTCGGTAGGACTCCTTGGGCGGGTGATCAGCTCATCGCAAGGCCTCTACTTATACACAAACGCAGAAAAACTCACATACACACACAAACACTAAATATCCAAGCTCTGAGTAGGATTCGAAACCACGATTCCGGCTTCGGAGAGAGCGAAGACAGTGCATGCCTTAGACAGCTCGGCTACCGTGACCGGTTTCATATTTAATTACACGTTAAAATGTTTCTTTGTTGTTTGCTTCACGACTCTGCCAGTAACTCAGATCAAATGGTCGCGTCATGATATAGTGAATTCGAAAGATGTGGAAGGGAGCAGCCGTGGCCTAATTTAAGGTAACATCCAAGAATTTACCTAGAGGAACTGATGGAAACGAAGATAACCCCCATTAAAGAAAACCGGTGCCCCGGCCGACGTTAAAACCGAGTACTTTCCGAATATAAGTTAGAAGAATTGTGGTTTGAGCTAACGTAAGCCGTTTGCTCTAAAGTCAATCTAAATAATATTCAAGGACCAGTTTCTTAAGGCACAACAAACAAACTGGGTCTCCGGTGAACAGACAAATCAATGTTTCTTAGGGAAATGCCGCAACGAACTCTGAAAATAATACAAAATCTATTAATACAACGTAAAAAAAAGTAAAGCTATCCCTGTAACAGACCATGAAGGCCCATAGGGTTGTGAGACGTTGAGGGTCCCACATTATCTAGACAATCGGCTCATAGATGGCGGTAAGGTTGTCAGCCTTACGCGTCGGCCGCGCTTTACTCCCCAGGAAAATAATTTAATTAATTCCTGGTACTCATTTCTGTTAGCTTCATAACTTGTACTCTTCTCCAAGTATAATCAGAATGATCAAGTCAAGGAGGATGAGGTGTGCCGGGCATGTAGCACGGGTGGGGGAGACGAGGAATGCATATGGGATATTGGTGGGAAAGCCAGAAGGAAAGAGACCACAGGGAAGACCAAGTCGTAGGTGGGTGGACAATATTAAAATGGATTTTAGAGAGATAGGATGGGATGTTATGGATTGGATTCATCTGTCTCAGGATAGGTACCAGTGGAGGGCTCTTGTGAACACGGTAATGAACCTTCGGGTTCCATAAAATGCTGGGAAATTCTTGAGTAGCTGCAGAATTGGCGGCTCCTCCAGAAGGGCTCAGCTCCATGAGTAACTAAGTAAGTACTCATTTCTGTTAGAGGCTGAGTCGACGCCAGTGCCATAGTGCGGCTGGAAGGATTAAGTCAATTTAAAAAATCTAATGACCTCATCGGGACTTGAACCCGCGACCTTCCGGCTTGTAGCATAGCCCCTCAACCAACTACGCTACCGTGTGCCCCCATGTGGGCAAAAGGGTACAAGTTTTTAATGTTAACACATGCTGTGCGTATAGTAGTGACAGTGTTTTAAAACTTCAAAGCCACTTTAAAATGTATTGAGAATCTACGATGAATATTCATCTCATCAGAAACGTTAAGCGCCATTGCGGAAATGACATTTCACGTGGGGGTCATTATGACTGGAAAAGATAAATTTTACATGCTTGGGGCACTTAAAAAATATTTGTAAATAACTAATTATCAAAAGAAGAAAAAAAGAGGTTGAGGAACAATGATATGGATTATGCCAACTGCTGGAATCCTGCAAATATATGACCAGAAATTTCAGTGCTTCACCGAGAGGTGGTGTTTGAGCTACCTCCATGCCCAAACCCATAATGGCGTGCCGTAACTCTACTGCTTTCCTAAGCCTCATCACAGAGGATCAAAGTTTCGGGTAATTAATGCGTATACCCGGGATACATGCACATATTCACGACCTTCACGACTTCACGACAGTCATTGCTTGATATTGAGCGCCAACACATCAAGCGAGCATCATGTTACTGCTGTAAGGCTGAAGACCCATAGCTAACGTACAGAGACTAAGACCAAAAACTGCGAACAGTTCACTGCGATATCGAGAACTTCATATAAGAATGCTTTTTTTTTTCTTTTGAAAGAGAGAGAGAGAGAGACAAAGAGGGGTAGAAAGTATAGCAGAAAAGTAAGTGAAAGTGAAAAGTTATAGAACGCTGGACAGACACTTTATACTTCATAATTTAGTTTAGTTTATTGAGTTAAATTTCGTTACAAACGCAGAACTGTGTAGACATAACGGCAGATTTTTGCTGTACACAGGTTCAAAACATGTAAATTAAAATATTTTTATTATATATATTATTTATTATACTGCAATTGGGTTTTAGC
>NW_019727402.1:1929591-1959838 GCF_002891405.2 Cryptotermes secundus | reverse complement strand
TTCACTTCACTTCACTTCACTTCACTTCACTTCACTTCACTTCATTGCAATTTTTTTCTTTTTAATTATTTCCACACCAACTTCACTTCGCCTCATTTATCACTTTCCTAACCCTTTGCATAAAATTGCTTGGTTTACAGGACAGAGTACCTAAAGCACCTGCAGGTAGTTGGTTCCAGAGCTGTATGGTCCTAATATATATACAAACAATCAAACAATACGTACAAGTTAAAGTCATTGCATGTCAGTCCAGTTAGTGTTAATATCATTACAGATACAATCACTTCTGCACCAATAATCTTTCCGCTCTCAATCCATATTCTCCTTTATATTTCATCTTCTAGCTAATCTCTGGGGGGGGGGGGCTTTCCAATGGTTTTTATCTTAGTTACATTTGTGGTACTAATTATTTTCTTGTATGCTATTTCCTCTGCCGATCACAGTCGCTGCGCGGTCTAAGGCACGAACCGTCTTCGCCCGCTCGAACACAGGGATCCTGTGATCGAGTCCTAGACGAGGTATGGAAGTCTGTGTGCGTTTATTATGTGTTTATTGAATTGAATTGAATTGAATTGAATTGAATTGAATTTATTTACATTCTATAAATCCTAAGTAGGGTAGTACCTTTGGATACAGAACAAGTCAAAAGGTTACATACATAAGTACAGGCAATTTTAGCTTAAAAATTAATATAACTTAATTTTACATCATTCTCTATTTACATTGAAGTATTCATCTAAAGAGTAGAAGGAATGAGCATGTAGATAATTCTTTAACTCTGATTTAAACTTTTTAGTATCATTGCCCAAGTTTTTAATACTTTGTGGCAGATTGTTGAACACTTTTATGCCAGTAAAGTAGACTCCTTTTTGATATACTGATAAAGTTGATGAGGGTAGGTGGAAGTTATATTTTTGTCTAGTATTCATGTTATAGACATCAGAATTTAATTTGAATTTATCTTTGTTGTAAACAACAAATAAGAGAAGCGATAATATGTATTGCGATTGAAGAGGTAGAATTTTTAATTTCTTAAATAATTCTCTACATGAATCTCTACTTCTACATCCTGTAATGATTCTAATTATATTCTTTTGTATTTTAAAAATTATTACACTATGTGAAGAGTTCCCCCAAAATATTAATCCATAGTTCATAATAGAATGAAAGTAGGCATGGTAAACCATCTTCAATGTTTCCTGTGACATAAAAGGCTTAATTGATCTCATCGCATAGCAAGCTGCATTTAATTTAGGTATAATTTGTTCAATATGTATTTTCCAAGACAGTGTACTGTCTACATGTATTCCAAGGAATTTTGTATCAAGTACTTTACAGATTAATTTGTTGGCATAACTGATGTCCAGATCAATTTGGTGGTTGTTTTTAGTTGTGAATGATATGTAATGGGTTTTATCAAAATTTAATGAGAGTAAATTGGCTTCGAACCATCTGTTTAAGGCTTCAAATACAATATTTATGTCATTTTTAAAGTTTTCAAATTTAGAGTTCTTAAATATTATACTAGTGTCATCTGCATATAGAATTGGTTTAGATTTATTGTTGATGGTTTTAGATAGATCATTTATGTAGAGAAGAAAAAGTAAGGGACCTAAAATTGATCCTTGTGGAACACCGTGCTTTATAATTCCCCAGTTTGAAAATGCATTATGACTGGAGTTTTTATTATTTATTTCAACTCTTTGATACCTGTTTTTGAGGTATGATTTGATCCATTCATTAGCTTTGCCAGTTATTCCATAGAAATTTAATTTCGATAGTAAGATATCATGATTAACACAATCGAAAGCTTTTGCTAGATCACAGAAAATCCCTCCCACAATTAATCTGTCATTGAGAGCACTTAAAATATCGTTAGTTAGTTCATAGGTTGCTTTTTCTGTTGTTAGGTCTTTCCTAAATCCAAATTGCGCTTTGACTAATATGTTGTTAGAATTTAAGTGTTCAAGTAGTCTATTATACATAACTTTTTCAAAGACTTTTGAGAATGAAGTCAATATGGATATTGGTCTGTAATTAGAGATGCATTTTCTCTCTCCTTTTTTAAAAAGTGGTTTCATTACAGCGTATTTTAAGTGTTGAGGAAAAGTACCTGATGATAAAGATTTATTACATAGATGATTCAAGGGTGAACTGATGTAAACAGAGCTTGCCTTAAGTAAATTGGTAGAGATTTCATCATATCCATGTGAATTTTTGGGCTTAAGGGATTTAATAATGTTTTCAATTTCCTTCCTTGTTATGCTGTTCTGTGTGTAGATAGTAGCATTGCGACTGGCTGATCTCCCGTCCAAGGAGTCCTACAGACTATGTATAAATTAAGGAATTGAAAAAACGGCCAAGGTCCAAACGGCTGTAGAGCCATGGACAGAGAGAAAATGCTGTCATCATCTTTATTCAACCACTTGCAGACATTGTATTGTTGGGTTTGTAGAGGGAGAGAGAGGCATCGTTTCGTCGGGATGTTTCCTCGGGCTCTCCCGTTCGCCCTTTTGATAAGGGTAGTGTGAAAGTGAAAATGTTTGGGTGGCTAGAAGTGGCTTGATACAAGGGCCGCGGGGCTTTTATGTTCTTAATTAATATCGAGTTGTATAATTTGGAAAAATAAATTCCTGTTTCTCTGCTATTCTTTCCTACCGCGCACGTGATAAAGAACGCCTAAAGATAGGAAATTTGCTCTGCATTGTTGTCAGTATGTGCTGTAGCCCAAGCTCTCAAGGTGACGTTGAAGAAGAGTGGGAGAGGTTTTGGATTATATTTGAACCCTCTTTCGAAATATTTATTTTTCTTTATAACAATAGGCTTTATTGTGCAACTCAATAGTTAAGTTTCTTTACGTAAACTGAGCATACACTAAAGCAGATTTTAAATTGTCGACATCTTCAGGGTCGAAGAATAAGCCACGAAAGAAACCAACGTGATACAGGTGGTAAATAGAACTTATTCTTTGACCCTGAATATGGAGGCGACACGTTCCTCTGAAACGTCGGTTTGACTTTCAAGATATAACTCTTCATAACCATCGTTGTAAGAACCACAGAACCAGTATACACTGGACAGGACTGGAGGTGCGTCCCAGAGCTATCTTGAAGCAGAGGCGAAATGAGTAAGTTCTGACCGTCCTGACCCCTGCCGATAATCGTTCAGTTCATAGGATAGTCACGGTAGCACAGGTATGAAGGGTCCGCGCGCTGTATAATGTTACGGTCTCAAATACGCAACAAGGCGGGAGAGAACTTCTGTCCCACTTCTTTCTGCCATTACTAGAAATATTTTATATTCGCGCTCATACCCCGGCGCCAGAGCTCCACTTCACATACAAGACGAATGTCTTTAATGTGCACATTTTATGAACTTAAAATATAATATAATTTTTATTATCTAATGCGAGAATTTCTGAACGACATTATCCTCATTTTACTACAGTAAAGGTCACTACAATAAGCAAAGCGGACGCCATTTGATATACTGGACAGTTCATTTCTCTCATATTATATAGCCATGAATAATATAGTACATGAACAACGAATGCTACCCATAATATAAATAACTATGCGCTCTGCAGTCCGTTGAATTTCAACCGACTTAAGAACATATCGCCTTTATCATCAGGATGGAAGAATAAGTCAAGTAACGCACCAGTGGCAAGCAGTATTACCACTGTGAAGACATGAAATCATACACAGGGCATGCTTATTTGACGCATGATCAATCACAACTTATTACACTCTGACTTTGCGTTCTGCTTTTTGTGCCGTCTATGTGCAACGTCGCTTAATATCCTCTCGTCTTTTTGTTTTCGCTACATGTTTCGACCTCATCTTCAGGTGTACAGGTTGTTGTGTTGAAAGAACCTGCTACACACTGTAATGCTGTTCTACTTTCCTTACGTAGCTGTCCCGGAGTCCAGATTATATGTGCGCAGCCCGGCTCTTTCCATTCGGATGTCCTTGAACAATTTCTATGCATGTGTTTGCCTCATGGCTTTGTTGGTTTGTTGGTTTGCGGCCTGAGACAGTTACGAATATTTTTGTTTGAGCGGAAGTTTATAGTAGGTGGTCAGCCATCTGATAAACCATAGTTCCTATACGATAATAATCGTATAATCATGATTTATTGTATAATAAAAATATGAATAAACAGAGTAGTTCTGGTGCTGTATATTCTTAATTAAATTTGTAGTTCAGTGAGGCACTACGCTACAACCCGGAAGGTAGCGGGTTCAAGCCACGATGAGGTCATTAGATTTTCCCAGTTGACCTAATCCTTCCAGCCGCACTACGGCCCTGGAGTCGACTCAGCCTCTAACAGAAATGAGTACCAGGAATATTCTTGGGGGTAAAGGGCGGCCGGCGCATAGGGCTGACAGCCTTCCCGCCATCTATGTGCCGATTGTCTACAAAATGTGGGAATCTCAACATCTCACAAACCTATGGGCCTCCACGGCCTGTTGCAGGGATAGCTTTACTTTTCTGACTTTTTTACGTGGTCCACTTAAGTTTGTTCTTTTTTCCTGCATATTCAGAAAATATTTATTAGACCCTAAGATAATGAGGGATATATTTATTTCGTCTTCGTTGTAACCGTGTTTTCGTATCAAAGATATCTGGAATGTAGACTTTACTGTAGGTCGAATTCATTAACAAATATCTAACTCCTTTTCATAAATGCCTTGTCATTGTTAAGTATGTTTTACACTTGTCTCAATCGATGAAGGGTCTGTGATAATATTTTCTTCATAGATGGTTAGGAATGGAATACAGGTAAAATTTTAATCCTGAATTCAATCGTCATAGAAGAAAGGACTCGAAATTAAAATGTTTTGCATATGGAGCTTCCAAAAAATATTCAACGGAAGTTTCACAACTTACGAGGTCATATCGGAGTTTTGCAGGAGTGACTCATGTATTTCTTATGGCGTGACGACGTTCTATTTTTTAATTTATGCCGCGGAATGATAAATAGCCCTTTCAAATTCAAATCAAACTGCCTGTGGGATAAAACCAAGAGACGCGAGACTGGAAATGAATGCCTGAAGACAAAGCTGTCTTCAAGTGGGCATTATCATCGTTTCTTCTTTTTATATCGGTTACCGGATTCGATTGTAGAAATGATTCTCCACCTACTTTATTCTTGTCCTTAATTTTTTGTTCTACGTTTCTTTACGCACTTCTACAATTCGTTTCCTTTTCTTCTTTCCTTCTTCATCCAGTTTTTCTGTCTAATGTGTTGAAACTGAGCTCCTGTTGAGGGAGAAGCCTTATTAAGGAGGAGGACTGAATTAGATTGAACAAACGCTTGGGGTTCGACGTTTCGGAAACTGGACCTTCTGCCATCCTCAGGTAGAGGCAATGGCAGACACCTACTCTGTTGGGTAAGCTAGATTTAACCGGTCCAGTCCAGCGATTTTCTAACGGGCACAATAAAGTAGGAGTCTCCCACCACCTTCCCCGAGAATGGAAGCAGATCCAGGTTCCGAAACGTTGTGTTCTTTAATGCTCTTTAGAATATCGGATGGCGGACAAAATTGAAAAACCCGTAACCTCGAGAATGACTGCAGCTTTACAGTTCGCTTACTTTTGTCCTTGCTACGCTATCCAGACTTAAAACAACTTAACGTAATACTGACAAACTGATTCTTATCCTACTTAATAACATCCTTTGAAATATATTGGTTTATAACAGTTGAGTAGCAGAATGATTCTGAACCGGAAAGACTGTAATGCGAAAACTTGTAATTGTGGAGTATACTAAGCTACTGTTCTAGAATTTGCCGAACATGACAGAAAATTATGAAAATGTTCACCAGAGGAAAATACAAGGGAGAATCAGCAAATAAATCACAAATGGAAGTAAAACAGAGGCAATGGCCGTAATAGATTTTCTGTATGTATCACTAGGTAGCAGCATAATACAGTTTCATGACAAACTAGGAAGCAGTGGCGCATGCGCATATTCAGAGACTGGTTTCAGTAGTCGAAATAGCAACCGTGCTTCAGTGTTCACTACTGAGGGGCAGAGTTCTATTGTGCGTTTATGTGGGCAAACTGACTCAGTGCATAGGATATTTATAGAGAAGTGATTCATTTTTACTGTAGAAAGCATTTGTCGCCTAAAGCTGTTCACAGCTGTGTGACAAATATTTCGCTGATGAAGAACTTGAAACGGAGGTGAGGAATTGGCTGAGACAACAGTCAGAAGGCTTCTATGCTGTGAGTGTCGGCGCACTGATAAAGCAATGGGACAAATGTATCAATGTTGGTGGAGGATTTGTCGAGAAATAAATGTTTTTTCCAGTTTCAAATATCTCATGTTTTATGTTCTATATCAATTTGTGACCTATTTACTGACTCCCTCGAAATTCTAAAAAGAAACTGTACAGGACCAATCATAAAGGCACACATACACATAACTGCACGAAGAAACTGTACAGGACCAATCATAAAGGCACACATACACATAACTGCACGAAGAAACTGTACAGGACCAATCATAAAGGCACACATACACATAACTGCACGAAGAAACTGTACAGGACCAATCATAAAGGCACACATACACATAACTGCAGGACGAAACTGTACAGGACCAATCATAAAGGCACACGTAAACATAACTGCACGAAGAAACTGTACAGGACCAATCATAAAGGCATACGTAAACATAACTGCACGAAGAAACTGTACAGGACCAGTCATAAAGGCACACGTACACATAACAGCACGA
Organism: Cryptotermes secundus; assembly: GCF_002891405.2. Taxonomy (NCBI): domain Eukaryota; kingdom Metazoa; phylum Arthropoda; class Insecta; order Blattodea; family Kalotermitidae; genus Cryptotermes; species Cryptotermes secundus. The sequence goes on along the minus strand of NW_019727402.1, from coordinate 1,953,091 downwards.
AGAAACTGAAGAAAAAGCTAAAGGATTTTCAAGAAATTTCAAATTGAGGAATTTATTAAAATTTATTGACAAATTATACTTTTCTTTACAGTCTATGTAAACGAACTAACATTTCACATGAAGACCTACAGGCATTTTTGTTCACATCAAAGTGAAATGTGTTTCGGATAAAAGTCGTAGAAAAAATAAAACATGTACCGTACGTTAAATATTTTTTGTCGGAAATTTTACGGCTGTCGAGACCATTAAAATGTGAGGAGGGCGAATGCTTCATGCTTGCTATGTCATTAAAATTAAAAGTACGGAAGTATTAACGGGGAAGACAGACACTACTTGAATTTATGTCTACTTGACCTTCAATTAGTAATGATCTCTTAAATTTATCTTCCACTACCACAGTGTCTGAACATTTTCACTTGCAGAGATGTATGACCCACTCCAAATTTTCAATGAATATACACCATGATTCAATTAGAGGATTTTTCCGGACAAAAGCGTAAGAAAGCTATTTTGCAGGATATTATTCTACGCAGGATTTTAATACGTAATACATAAAAGTGAATTCCATGGATAACACAGCAGCGAAGTGAATTTTTTTTTCGTATTATTCTATACGTGATTATAAATAGGATGATTTGTCTAGAAATCACAGCCATGAATCGAACTTGTGCATTATGACTGCACGTCTAGACAGGTCGAGCGTCCGACAGATCGGCAGAGCGTTCACAGTTCTTTCGCCTGATTCAGCACAAAGTAGGATGCTCACCGTACTATGTGCATCTGACGAAGTCATACTCGGGAACTTTTTACCCAGTTTTTTAAAATACGGCTCTTGGAGCAATATATCAATGTCTCCATTTAAAGAACAAAATTCGACGCGTCTTTGAATAACACGCAGTACTCCCGATCAGAATTCATTGGGAAGTCTGTTACAGACTTCATTTCATACTCCAATTTCTTCTGCATTCGTTTGCCGTCCATTTTATTTGTCCCAGAAATCGAGGCCTTCCGAAGATTAACGCCGGTCGTCTCACATCTACTGAGCTACGTTCTCTGTGAGTATAAAATATACAAACATAGTTCGTTAATTAGAAATCGTGACTGTTTACATATATACACACATACATATGCTCCATGAAGAACCCTTCCCCGCAACTGAATAAGTGAAACAGAAGAAAACTGGCGGAGTTCAGATGCTCAGTTATATATAGAGTGGTTCTGAAATGTGGTTATTCAATAAAGGTCAGATAAATAACTACCCAAGTAACCAACTCCAGGGAGATGAGCCATTAGTGAGAAGCCTCCAGTCTCTCAACCACTCAAGAATTTCCCAAAATTTTGTGGAACCCGAAGGTTTTTTGCCATGTTAAAAAGAGCCTTCCATTGGGTCCTATCCTGAGCTAGATCAGTCCAATCACATTTCTATAAGACACACTTTAATGTTATTCACTTACCTACGCCTTGCTCTTCCTATTGGTCCCTTTCCTTCTGGCTTTACTACCAATACTCTTCTGCATATTCGTACTACATGCCCTGTCCAACTCATCCTCCGTGACTTCCATCATTCTAATTAAACTTGGCGAAGAGTAAGTCAGCTAGGTTCTAATGAAATTAAAACCCGTGACTGGAGAAAAACAATTTATTTGAAATCTAATCTGTTCGTTGGAAGGCTCAATTATTTTTCACCTTTTCAAACAGCATGTGAGGTTACGAAATAGGCTGACAATTCTCAAGGCCGTAATTGATTTAGTCACTATGGTTACGACATACAGACTCTTCTGAAAACATCAACATTTAGAATATATCTTTAGGTAGATTCGAAGCTACAAAGGTAAAGTTGTCCCTGTACTTAATCAGTTAAGCACTATGCCAGGAAGATATAAGGGAGAGTGGAGGTATAGCTCCAGCATTCTTGATCTCGGCACTAGCTGGAGGTCAGCGGTCAGCTTCATGTCCCAGCAGCATTAGCCCCGGAGAAAGAAGCCCCGATACCCATTGGAGAGGAGGCTGAGCGGGCCCCAAAGTCGCTCTGAAGGATTTGTGAAAAAAAAGAAGAAAAAATTACCCCTGTCGGTAATCGAAAGCCGACAGTCCAGCCCAAAGCCCGTCTCTATACCGACTGAGCTATACTTTAACATAATTTTAGACTGATTATTGCGAAGAGGTATACTTATTATATTATAGTTTCAAGATTTTAAAAAGAATCAGAAACTATTATTTTTATATACCCAAAGAAAGTTTGATTGAAGTGTTTAAAGGTCACATTAGTGATTAATAGACTAGACATTGAATTACGGAAGGTCCTTACAGAAATATATGGTGTACATATTTATTTGTTTCTCATAACTTCTAGATTAACTGAATATTTCTATGGGAAAATTTATGTGGATGTTTACTTTGCTCGAGTAAGGCTTTAAACAATATTTATGAGACTGTTTCTATCTTCAAATAATACGAAAGGTGGAGAATATTTTATAAAGCTATCTCTTATCACTATAATTAATTTAATGAAGCTCAGAATGTAGGTTTTGACACTGATAGTAATTTCAGTGCTTCCTCAATTGATATCCCGACATGGGAAACTCTACTTGCACCAAGTACAAATAATTAACAATAATTTAATGCGCAGTGTAAACATACCCTGACCCAACTACTAGTTATTCTGATAGACGTTTTCCTGGTTTTCGTCAGTCCCCCATACGAATTTGTGAATAGATCCTTCATAACCGTCTCCTTGCAAATCTTTATTTACCACCACTTTATCTTTAACTTTAAAATTCTTTTGACCCTTCGGTCGGCGCTTAAGGCTGACAACCTTACTGCCATCTATGAGCCGATTGTCTAGAAGATGTGGAAACCTCAGCATCTCACAATACTATGGGCCTCCATGGCCTGTTACAGGGATATCTTTATTTTACTTATTTTATTATTTTCAGCCTTATAAACCTTTACACTTGAACAGTGCCGTTAAATAACCTAAGTAGGGATCAGTCACTAAGCTGAGAGATCAAACAAAATGTCATTTCTCCAACAGTATTTTCGGTCACTTATATCGAGCTCTGAGAACAGTAACCAATTAATTAAATTTATATACTTTTAATTCCTTCCATTTATTATGGCAGTCAGTTACTAATTAATTACCTGACTGACAGACAGACTGAATCATGGCTGATTATGGGGCCAAGTAAATACCTGATTAACTTCTCTACCTGAAGAGCTGAGTAATTATCCAAGCAAGCAGGCAGGCAGGCACGCAGCCAAACGATTAAAACTTTGGTAGCAGATCTCCAAGCTGTAACACTGTGAAAGCTGGGCAGCACTGGACGCGATCAGATGCTAACCCCACCTCTCTCAGATCCCCACAAGATCAATATTGCTGTTATTCTTCAACTCTTTCCCGAGAATGGAGTGCAATATGCAGTGGAATCCTTAGAGAGAATAGATGACCGTAGCGGCCGATCTGTAGCAATTCGCTTTATGAAATAGCTCTCACGTCACTGTTACAAAACTTCGTGGCAAAGAGAACTTTTGTTTTATGAGAGACTAACACTACAGGTCCGCCCATTTTCAAAGTGAATGTGATGCCATTTATTTCAGGGTATAATTTTTTGTACCGTCGCCGTATGTAGTGTTGATTACCTGCTAACTTGCTCTGCCTCTCTAAAAACCCACTCCCCAAACCCGCCTCATATCCTGCTTGTGGTAAACGTATATCTTGGACGTGGCCCAGACTCAGGGCAAAAAGAGATATATCCTCTGGCACTTGTGTGTAGGGGTGTCAAAAACCACTTCGCACTGCTGACCTCACTAGGACTGAAATATGAACAGTTGCTGCATGATATGAGCGATTTATATTGTAGCACTTGGAACCGTTGCTAACCAATGACTCTGTAAACAACACCCATTATTAGGCACCACATACCAATGAACTAACTTGGATGTGCTGTTTTCTACTCGGGCCATGCGACAGCTGCGTGATGCAACAATAAAGAATTGTTGGAAGTGGTGTTTTCTATGCAGTCCGTGCCGAGGTGTTATAAACAGAATAGGTCTAGACCTTAGTTAGTTGGAGTCAATCAGAAGAATAGGAGGTTGGTGTGAGATGGCCGCCAGCCTGGGAGAGAGCTGTAAGGACGTTAAAACGGAAATTGAGGGCTCTGTATTGCTTGGAAGCCGTTACCGGACAACGACCGGTGAAGACACAGAAAACAGAAGATTTAGTACGTGCTGTAGTGAGCTGCTGAGCGTGTGAATTAGCGATAGCGCTATAGTTACTTGCAGTTAAAATCTGTAAGCGTTCAGTAAATCCAATTACCAATCCAAACTCGATCAACGGTCACTTCATACACGTGACAATATAGCAAGGCACAGGGTCTGAATTCCAGCTCTGTAGTTTGAAGTACTCTCCCCCTTGGCACTACAGCCCCAGTGGCCCTAGGCCTACCTCCATGAACTTCTCCGTTCTCTTCGGTTTTTCTAGATCTTAGACATACAGTAGGACTCCTTGGGCGGGTGATCAGCTCGTCGCAAGGCCTCTACCTGTACACAAACACAGAAAAACGCTCACACACAAACTAAACATCCATGCCCTGAGTGGGATTCGAACCCACGATCCCGGTTTCGAGCGAGCGAAGACAGTACATGGCTTAGCCCGCTCGGCTACCGTGACCGGCCTGAAGTACTCTCGTATGTAAATAATTCCGAGCGGATGTGGCACAAAAAGTACTGATCATTTCCGACTTTAAATTTATTACTCTTGTGTTATTTGCATCCACGGGAAGGGGAAATGCGATATCCTTGTTTTATGCGTGACCTGAATAAGTTTCAAACCTCCTGCTCTATTGAATATTACGTTAAACGTAGAAATACGCCGTGGACTCATCCTTGTCTCTTTTAATGGGAATTACATTAATAATTTGTAACTGTTAATGATAAAGATATACTCGTATACGTGAACGGAGAAGTTCATGGAGGTAGGCCTGGGCCCACTGGGGCTGTAGTGCCAAGGGGAAAAGAAAGGTATATACAATTTACAGCAATAGAGATTAGGATTATGTTAAAGTTATTTTGGGTTTAAGGTTATCACAGCGGTGGTTACAAAGCTTCTAATCTTCTGTGATATGAAGCTATATAGTCCGGTTTCGAAAAAATATATCGCTTTCATCTTCTAAGCCAAAGAGTAAGACAAGAAAGAAATCAGCATGAAAGAGGCATAAAGCAGATAGTCTTGGTTTACTCTTCGGTCCTGAAGATGGAGGCGATATGTTCCTCGACACCTATTAAATTTCATCGGACCGCATGGCGTTATGGCCCAGAAGACAAAAATCTTCACGCTAAATTTATAGAACATGTCCCCAAAGTAATAATAATTAATATATTAACACTAGAACCGGGATAGCGCGGTCGGTATAGCGACTGGCTACAGGCTGGATGACCGAGAAGTCGGAGTTCGAATCCGGATAGGATAAAGAAATTTCCCTTCTTCATGTCGTCCGGACCGGCTTTGGGGTCCATCCAGCCTCCTATACAGTGGGTACTGGGGGCTATATTCTGGGGATAGAGTGACCTGAGACGGGAAGCTAACCATTTACCTCCATCTAGTGCCAAGGTCAAGAATTGTGGAATTACACCTCCACCTATTCCTGCTTCTTTATGAAACGGTGCTTAATACATTAAGCACAGCTGCAACTTCACCGTTTATCCTTATTGGTTAGGCTTGCCGACCGATCACAGTGGCCTCGTGGTCTAAGGCATGAACAGTCTTCTCCCGCTCGAACACTGGGAACGTGGGTTCGAATCCAACTGGATGTCTGTGTGCGTTTATTCTGTTTTTATGCTGTTCTGGTAGCAGCCTTGCGACGGGCTGATCCCCCGTCCAAGGAATACTACTCATTGAGTATAGATTTGGCAACTGAAAGCGGCCAAGATCCAACAAAAGGCTCCAACAAAAGGCTGTAGAGCCATAGACAGAGAGAGAGAGAGTTTTTTTTTTTAATATCTTGGGGTGGGGTGAGACTGAGTCCAGTTGGTACTGCGGCCACTACTGGCCTATTGTATCAGCCCCAGATGATAGATGATGAACCTGGAGCAGTGGGTGGAATGAGAATTGGCAGGAGAAACCGAAGTTATTGGAGAAAACCTGTCCCAGTGCCACTTTGTCCACCACAAAAACTCACATGATCTGATCGGGGCAGGAACCCAGGTCGACGTGGTGGGAAGCCGGCGACTAACCACCTGAACTACGGCACGGCTGAGGTAACCTCACCGCAATGACAATCTTTACTTTTTTTTAAATTCGCTTAGGGGGGAGGGGAGTCCAGCTGGGTCCACTCGGCACGGCGTCCACTGATTGACCTACTGTACCTGCCCCGGGTGATTATGATGATGGAGAATTTGATAGAATGAAGATTGGCAGGGGAAACCGAAGTACTCGGAGAAAACCCGCCCCAGAGCCACTCTGTCCACCACAAATCCCACTTGACCAGACCCGGGATCGAACATGGGCACCCGCGGTGAGAAGCCAGAAACTAACCACTTGAGTTATGACGCGGCCTACTCATTACGTTACTACTGTCGAGTTTTCAGACCTGGCCTTTTCCTACAGAACGTGCAGTGGATGTGGTTGAGCCCACTAAGATAAGTGCTGTGGGGTGTGTACGGGTTATAACAAAGCTTTATAGCACGTCAGCCTCGCTTCCTCACACAACAAAGCTGCAGTCAGTGACCCGTTTCGTCTTACCATACTTCTCCGTCCTTCTCCCTAAGCGCAGCCCAGAAGCCAAGTCTGAAAACATGCTCTGTAACTCCTTTGTTAATACCTCATTTTCCTTCTCATCTGCAAGCCTCTATCCCCACGTTTTACACGTATAAAACATGGTTACAGTTTGTTAGTGCCTGGAGCTTGCTAAGAGGGCAGCACGCTGCCATTGTAACCAGCAACCTGAGGTTTATACTCTTACCGTCCCCCTCTGTGTAACCTCTAGCCACACCGGTGGGTCGCTACTCTTTAACTTCCTTCCTTCCTTTGTCGTTCTCACCACTGCCGTCGTTGGTCGTGGAGCTTGCAGCTAGGTCGGCTTTACCTGGCTCCACCGCTTCTCCAACTCCACCACTTCTCTTCACTATGAAAAGGGTATCAGGTCCGGGACTTGGACTGGATGGTCTATGGGCGCCAGCAACTGTGGGTACAGCTGCGAAGTGAAGGGAAAAGGTGGACGGGGTGGGAGCTGATGGTGATCGGGCTAGCAGTGGTTGGCGTGAGACTCTGGCTCAGGTCGTTTAGGGCCTTACTCCGACGAGGAGGAAAAAAAACACGCTGGACACACAAACACTAGGCAACACTAAACTTTATTGATTTAAATCTGAACGCCACTCAGATAACACTCCGTGCGTTACTTTAACTATGATCTCACGTTGATCGAATACTAATTTTACTTAACAGACGAGTGAGACAGCAGACGCGTCCGGCCAGTTCAACTGTTCTTACCAGACTCCCCAAAGGAACTGACTGCTTTTGCAGATTCAGAGATACTGCCAAAATTTGAGGAACACCTCGTTGCCATTTTCCCAATTTCCGGGTTGGCTGAATTTAGAAGGGGGAGGGGTTTGATAGATTTCTCATTCCTCCACTGGTCAGCTGTTTGCGGCGAAAGTTGGGGTTCACACGCTTTCAGTCTTTCTGACCCGGGGTGGATTGAGAGGGTACGACCTAACGGTCTCCTAAGAGTAGGTCCGTGATGAATCAGGTGTTGGAAATTGGCCCCTTTCCTGTACTAATAAAACAATTCGCCGCTCGTTGCTAAAAGCAGGCTTTAACATTTAACATTTATGACCGTTAGAGGGCCACCTCTCTCTAGTGACCAAAAGTCCTTTTCAATGTCTTTTGGACAGATCCCTCTTATTAGTATTTATGGCGCTTTCTAAAAGTAAGGAGAGGGTCGGGCTGGTTTGGGTTTAGTCCGGGGATTGCGATCCGTCATAAACTTTACCATCCCGGAACTGCGAAAGGGTTCATTTCCCGTTGGTTGGAGTGTGGTGTGAGGTATTGCCTCTGCTTTGATGTAGAGACAAGTACCGACACACGTGAACAAAACATGGCAGTCCTTTGCATTGTGCGGTTACAATACGAAGTGTGTAGAAGACAACATGACCTTTACAAAGAACATCAATGGAACAACGCCACAAAGAGAAATATGACGCCATTGATAACCTCTCCTGCAAATGCTAAAAGAAAAGTCACAACCTGATTTTCACGCGTCTCTTTTGTAAAAGAGTTGAAACTTCCATAAAGGAACATTAAACTGAATACTCTGCGACATTGTCTATAAAATTTGCTTCATTCATAGTAACAACACTGCGAAAATCTATATATTCGGTAATGTCTGTGATTGTATTCGTGGAGGACTCGATTCGAATTCCGCCGGAACACAGCCTATCATGAGATTCATCACGATTTTCCTTAAGTTGCAACATGTAAATATCTGTATAATACCTCTAATTAGGCCATGAAATCCTTTCACGTTTTTCCAATTCACTGTTCATTAAACTTCATAAAATTTGACGCTATATAAACCGATTTGCTCACAGCATCATTAGAAAAGCCACATATAAATAAATATATGTATAACCTCTGTACTGAAGAGCATAATTAAATAACTTAAAATATAGTCACTGGCTCTTTGTCGCCTAGATGCCTGCCATCATGCTAGACTCGTCGACACCGTCTGCTTATGTGTATGTGCGAGTTTACAGGGGCATCAACTGTCATGGCTATTTCCGCCTGCATATAAAACAAGACTAAAAACCTACCCCACAAAAAAAAAAAGGCTTAAAATTATAAAGTTATTTTGTTGGATACAATCAGTCGGTCTTAGATAAACTTAAATTAAACAACGTTTCGAAAGTTGGATCTGCTTCCGTTATCAGGTGAAAAAGGTGCCTATTAAATTGGATTCGTTCGGTCTCGGTAAGACTGAGTCTAACGGGTGCGATTGAGTAGGATCTGTCCTCTTTTAAACCTGATGATGGATGTAGCACAAACTTCCGAATCGTAGTATAATTTAAATGTACCTAAGACCGATGGACGACGTGAAACATAATTTTATAATGAAAAACAGACCAATGTCACCAATCTTCAGCGAAAAATGAGGGTTAAAATGATACGGTGCCCGTGCATGAAGTAGCCAACACATCAGAGGCAAGAAAGGAAAATATTTTTATGAGAAAATGGTTAAACATTCGAACGCTGAAACGAGAAATGGGTTTAATTCCTGAACCAGAAAGGAAAACTGTAGGGTCGGGAGTCATTAAGTCTCTTGCATTACGTTCTACGCTGAAATACGCTCAGAGAACATCGCAGATCCTTATGGTTTATAAGTAGGACTCAGAGGTTCTCATAGCGGTGGTTATGAAGAGTTCTGTATTCTGAAATAAAATTACCCTGTTATACATGGCACTCTTAAAACCTATATGGACCTATGGCATCGAGCTGTGGGGCTGCGCTCGACCATCCAATACCAAAATCCTCCAAACATTCCAATCGAAAACACTAAGAAGAACCACAGGCGCACCATGGTACGTAACAAAAGAAACTATCCACAACGATCTCAACATACTCCTCATCACGGAAGAGATCAGAAAAGATGCCATCAGACACCGTACTCGGATAACAGGACACGAGAACCCGCTAATCATTGAATTAACGAAACCGCACCGAGCAGCAAGATGACTGAGGACAACCTGGCCAGAAGACTTATGTAACTAAAAGGTAGAGTACTGTCACTGGGCAGCTGCCGCCTTCACGACATAAACACCCATCGCATTTACTTATTACTTACAGTGGTCAAGTAGATTGTAAATTGACGTAATTAAAAAAAAATAAGAAAAAAATAAAATTCAATATGGTCCGTTCAATGTCTATTGATGTTTCGGAGGAATACGTCGCCTTAATCTCCATAGACAAAAGATAAGCTGAGCAAGAGTCCAGCGTGAGTAGATAGCAAGCAGAGCTGTGTTTCATGTTGGTATCTTCTTAGCTTATTCTACGACCCTGATGACGGAGGAGATACGTTCCTCCGAAACGTCATTTGACGTTCAACAAACTACATGGAGTTATATCCCTGAATATATTACGATATCTGTTTATAGCAGAATACGGCATGAGAACTGAATGAAAGTCTTTATATTAACTGGGGATTCAGAGCCTGACAGAAATTCTATGTGTGGAGTGAAAGGGGTTTATAAAGAGAAGACAATGTAGCTTTCAGAATTCATTTTGGAATCTGAGGAAGTAAACTGTGGCTTAATGACTTGCGGTTATGTTGGACTTAACAATGTTTGGAAATCGTCGTAAAACAAGAAGTGGCTGTCCCACATCCGAGCTGCTTACACCATCTTCATTTGTCTCGCCGTGACGATCTCTTGCAACACAGCATTTCCATTACGAGTTCTCCTTTATGGGATGACATGGCGTCCCGACAAACGACACAAATTATTCACAGACTCATGGCAGCGTTTTCATGTTAAGCCTCCGTTACTTACATCAACCAAGCTCCAAATTATATACAAAAGCATCTACTTGAGATTGTTCTTTATTAATTAATAATAAAGTCCTCTGCATTATTAGTCAGGATCTGAAGATCGAAACACATGAAGACACGGTGAAATTAAGGACATAGCATAACCTAAATTGCCGATGACAGTGGCCGCGCGGCCCAGTTAGTTAGTTATTGCAGAGGGTGGGTTTTCCCCATGCACTTGGACCAGTATTGGTCCATTGTGCTTCCCTCTATGATATTTTACCAGTTTCTATACCCTACCGGTAATGGTGCGTACCATCAGTCCCGCCGACCAAGCGAGTTCGGCCACTTGCTTAGCGGTGTCTATAATGCTTTCCCCATCAATCAGAGGCCTTAGAGACTGCTGTTGGGCGGGAAACGTCCTGGAATTTGGCTCAGTGATCTCCTTTGGAGATATGAGGTTCTTTTACGTGCCGTAAAGTTACGACACGGGATACACGGCTTAAAGTCCCTCCCGGAGGACTTGTTCCCTGAATTTTTCCGCCCTTAAAAATTCGACGACCTCCGCCGGGTATTTGAACCCGCGTACCACGAGTCATGAGGTGGGAACGTTACCTCTAGAATACGGAGGCCGCGCGATGAACGGTCTTCGCCCGCTCAAACACTGGGATCATGGGCTCGAATCCCAGTTAACGCAAGGATATTTGTGTGCGTTTATTCCCTGTTTGCGCTGTCCTGTGTGCGGATAACTGCCTTTCGAAGGGCTGATCAGCCGTCCAAGAACTGTAAAAGACCAAGAAACTGAGAAAGAGGCCAAGGCCCAACAAAGTACTCTAGAGCCATAGATAGACAGATAGATAATGTAAATTACAATTTTAAGCCTGTTATGATGTTTGCTTGAGAGGAGGTCCACGTGCTCACAATCTAATCATGTGTCACCGCAGAATCCATTCTCATTCGAAAGTTCATCACCGTGTTCATAAGAGTCCGCCATTAATCCATATGCTGAGCCAGATCAATCCAATCTATACTATCCCATCCTGACTCTACAAAATCCGTTACCGATAATATAAATATAGAAAGAAAATTTTAAGAATCTCTTTCAAATAAAACATTTTTTCATGAAAATTATGACAACTAATGACAGAGACTACTGTCGCCGATCCGTCTACCGGCAGAATTAGTACTACTGCAACCAGCAGATTTATCAATCTATTGGCGCACTATGTTATCATAATCTCATTTATCACCATTAACTATTCTGCTCTACAGAAACACTGCATTTACTTATTTTCGACGTGGACGATAGTTGCTATGTTTCACTGTGGCTGTGGAGTACTGGAGTGGGGCGAAACTGATTCCACTTGGCATGGCGACCATTAGTTGATTTATTGTACAGCCACGGATGGTAGATGAGTAAGTAACATTCTGTGAAATGAGAATTATCAGGGCAAACCACCTCAAACCCCACATAACTTGAACCCAGGCTACACCCGACTCGTCACGCTGGGTAAATGATGACTGCAGCCCAATGTAGAGAGACACACTTCGCATCGAGGCGGCAAGGAGCCACATTAAGTTATGTGTGCTCGGTGTCTCAAACCTAATTTTGTTTTAAATATAGAATGGAGCATTTTTCTGACGTCTCGAAAGATTAACAAATTAAATTCTTATTTCAAGATTACACACCATGCCCTTGCAGAACACAGTGGCCGAGCAGGCAAAGGCACGAAATTTTTAGTCCCCTCAAATACTGGGATCATGGGTTCCAACCCCACTTGAGGCATGATGTATATATTGAGTTTTTCTGTATCTGTTTTGTTCTGCGTATGTAGCAGACTTTCGAATAGCTGATCCCCTGTTCAAGGAGTCCTATCAGCTGCCTATAAAGTAAAAAAGGTAAAGTTGTCCATGTGCTTAATTAATTAAGCACTATGCTATGATAACATATGGAGGAGTGGAGGTAAACTCCAACATTCGTGGCCTCATAACTACATAAATATGAGTGGTCAGTTTCACGTTCCCGCAACTTTAACCCCGGGGAATGAGCCTCCGGTAACCATTGGATAGGAGGGCGAGTAGGTCCCAGAACCGGCCTGGATACTGTGGAGAAGAGAAAACATTGGCCTGCCGGGAATCGAATTCAAATCTTCCAGTTAGTAGCCTGTCGCTATACCGACTGAGCTAACAACGGCCTATAAGATTCAAAATTTCAGAATTAATTTCGAATGGGAACAGCCCAGAAAGCGTAATCGGGCATACTAGAAGGAGAAGAAGAAGAAGAAGAAGAAGAAGAAGTCACGCCCTACCGGAGGTTTGAGGAACCTTGCTGTGTAACGCTGCCAGATAACGACTATTATCCGACGTTTTGATGAGCCTGCTATTAGGCGAACGCCATAGCAGGAAGAGAGGTTCCCAGCGAAAGAAGCCTACGGAGTTCCTGTGGCAATCAACTCTAATGAAGGGGCAGATTAACATCGGGGTTAATAGCCCCCAAGGAAGAGCGTGGGCCTCGATCACTGTCACAATGCGATTTACATTGGCGGAAAGGCCTGCGGCTGGAACACACTGACAATCTGCTGCTGTATCGTGAATCTAGGAACACAGTTCAGTCGTAATTAGCTAGACTACACGACGATTAACCAATTAGAATTGCGTCTTGAAACTAATTATAAAACAAGTTATATATCCTGTGCTGGGTTCGAGGTTAACACAGCGATGATTTTGGGAAGTTATATCTCCTCGGCTCCGCTTACTGTCTCATCAAGCTGGATTTTTTTGCTTTGATCTTCAACCCCGAAGGTGGAAGCGATTATTCCTCTGAAACAACTGATAAATTTTGCCGAAATGCACAGCGTTATACCTAAAAAAATAGAAATCTTCAAGTCATATTAGTCACTTATCATATTATCCCAAATATAAGGAGAAGTTTCTTTTTCAGGTATTATCTATCTATCTATCTATGTATCTGTCTGTATGTCTATCTATCTATCTATCTATGGCTCTACAGTCCTTTTGTGGGACCCTGGCCTCTTTTTCCTTTTCTTAATCCTATACGCAGTCGGTATGACTCCTTGGACGGGGTTGGAGGGTTGGAGAGGGCGAAAACTGTTCATGCCCTAGACCGCGCGGCCACTGTGAATGGCTTTTTTCAAATATTGCTAAGAAGCAGAAGGGTTAACTTCTTTTAGGGTCCATAAGAATAAATAATAATAATACGATTATGAGGATTTCTAATTGATAATTCTAGTAATCTTCATGCAAATGCTTAGAATTTAAGGCGTTAAATTTCGAATTTATTTTCACTTAATAGTATAGTTTTTACTTATCTTTGCTTCTAGGAATTAATGGCATATTAAATTTAGATTTTTTTTTGTATTTTCTCAGTGGAAAAAGAGGGTGTCGCCTTGTATTCTGGGTTGTACGCTATTTTACGACTCTATAGCAACTGACGATAAAGGTTACAACCTGAGAAAAATACTGACAGGAACATAGGAAGCCCTCTACTTGCATGAACACCACGCCATGAAAACGTATGAGAAAACGGACGTAACGCTCCTAGCGTTCTTAACTCCTGCTGCCCCAAGTACTTATGGTACAGATTACATTCATAAATTCATACCACCCCTGATAGCGTAAAATTGCCTCTAGTGGTAACGATTCCAGCTTGTATTGTACCGTTCTAACCCTGCTAGGAAGTCTACTAATCCTACTGATGTTTTTCGTGGTTTTCTTCTGTCCCTCCAGGAAAATGCGGAGATATTACCTTAAAATAGGCCACGACAGCTGCCTTCAAAATCCTTTCCTATTCAATATTCACTATTATCCCTTCAGTATTACAAGACTCGAATCTTGAGAGCTGTGAGGAACGCAGGAAGTCAGAACCTAAAAGAGCGGCAGCAGCATGACTCAGCAACTACTACCTGAGCCAAAACATTCATTATATACTTTATATTTGATGTGTGAACTTCATCAGACATAATATTATTGTACTCACTGTCGGTTTCACTGTTGAAATGCTGCTCTGCACTGTACAGAGACACAAGAGCAACTGCTTTAGTTCAGTGCAGCTGAGCACTACACGAGTATTCTATATACAGTAGGTATGTGTGTTTCCGCCCCTCCCTCCTTCACCCCTCAAATGTCAAGCTTAGAGTCTCTGTCAGTATAGACTGAGTTGTTGAAAGTGTCGTTAAATATACAACTAACTGCATACTGCATTGTTGCTGAGACGTAAATCCTATACATTTTCACAGCCTTTCTTTTTTCTCTACACGTTCTTTCTATCTCTTTCTTTCTCTTCCGTTAAATACAGGTTTCCGCTGAATTGACGTTAGTTTTAGACGGGCAATTTATTTATTTCTAGAAGCAGGATGAGACTGAGTCCCTTGATATTACAACCTCAAATGAGGCTGTTGTACCAGTAGAATATTAGATGGGCATGGAGCTCTGGTGGAATGATAATTGTCAAGAGAAAACAGAAGTGCTTGGAGGAAAACCTACCTAAGTGCCACTCTGTCCACGGAGAGGATTGCCCCAAAAATGTATTCTAACTTTCTGGATGCTACAGCGTTAGGTTCACTTTAGCACTGCACGTCTGCATTTTCGTTGTATCCGCGGCGAACACTGCTTGTTACAAGCGGCCGCTGGGACTTGAACAACGTGTTACCATCCCTAAATTCCCACTCAAGTATGTCTCAGGGGAACCGTATATTGGCACGACCCTATGAGTGAAGCAAACATACTTCTGTATGCGTTAGCCTCTCCAGTACGTCATCAAGACGACTTCTGCATAACGCAATGTTTGTGTTACCCTGCAGGTGCAGGGAAAGTGGCTGAAATTGGATTAATGGGGGTCAGAAAATAATAATAATAATTCAGCTTACTTATTTAAGTTCAAAACCAACAATCAAGAGTACAATGACAAAGTTAACACAAGTAAGAAATTTGCTTTAGGGGCACGCGGTAGCGTAGTTGGTTGAGGCACTATGCTACAAGCCGGAAGGTCGCGGGTTCAAGCCCGATGAGATCACTGGATTTTTTCAATTGACCTATTCCTTCCAGCCGCACTATGGCCCTGGGGTCGACTCAGCCTCTAACAGAAATGAGTACCAGGAATATTCTTGGGGGTAAAGGGCGGCAGGCGCGTAATGCTGACAACCTTGCTGCCTTCTATGAGCCGACTGTCTAGAAAATATGGGAGCCTCAACGTCTCACAACCCTATGGGCCTCCACGGCCTGTTACAGGGATACCTTTACTTTTACTTTTAAGAAGTTTGCTTTAGCATAAGCGCTTGGGATGGTCTAGGAAGACTGACAGGTCTGAAATTAAACCGAAAATATCAGCTGATGATGCCATCTAGAGGGAGATTGCAAAAATAACATAAATATAACGAGGAACTTCATACATTTTACTCTTCGCTGAATATAATTAGAACGATCAAGTCAAGGAGGATGAAACGGGCCGGGAATGTAGCACGCAGGAAGGAGAAGGGGAATTCATATAAGGATTTGGTTGGAAAGCCAGAAGAAAGGATACCGCTAGGAAGACCTAGACGTAGGATGGAGGATAATATTAAAATTGATCTTACAGAAACAGAATGGAATGTTATCGACTGGATTGATCTGGCTCAGGATAGGGACCAAAAGAGGGCACTTATGAACACGGTAATGAGTTTCAGGTTGTGTAAATGTTGGAAAATTCTTGAATAGCTGAGCGACCGGCAGCTTCGCAAGAAGGACTCAAATCCATAGAGTTATTTCATCACATCAGTACTGCACATGCCCCTGGCATCTGAGCCCCACGAACTGGAGTATGTGTATGATAATGCACTCCACTTTCAACTCGTCCCAGATATGCGTACATAGAGACGCTTTATATCTGAGTATGTTCCCTCATGCATTAAATTAGGTCTGTTTGCTTGCTGTTTTCTCTGGTCCGCTACCTGCTGCTCCTTTGTTTTTCATCTAGTTTCAGTTTTGTTTTTATTGATGTTTCTGTCCTCTACTACACCGCAGGATTCATGAGTAATCTTTCATTAACTCGCTTGCTAATGGAGTTTGTGACGAGCGCGGTTGGACTGCGAGAAGGGAAGAGGTGTTCATTCTATAAGAACACTAGTCACCGGATAATAATGGAGTCCTTCAATGCAGAAGAGACACAAGTCCATTTCTCTGTTTCTAAACAAATGTAACGGACTTCTTTCATGAACAACATTTGACAGTACATAAACATGTGAAGAAAATGTTTATTATTCTGTATCTTTTATATTAGCGGTTATATTAGGATTACAAGAAATTCTGGGAAGAGCCATTGACCTATTTTCTTTGACACGATATGGCCCGAATAGAAAAAGACACACCCAACAAGTCTTCTATTGTTGTGTATATATTCGTTGCAGCGTCACATCCGCTGTCCATCAATGGATATATGTGAAACACATAGAAAAAAACCTCTTCCTCTACTGTTGTGTTTACAGCGGGTTGCATAGAAACGGAAGTCGCTGCATGCGTATTCATTGTCGCCGGATATTTTTACCGAGTCGTTGCCCGGCAACGGGTCTACATGTCACAATTCTATATGAGAGAGAGTATTGTTACCGGCGCACGGTTCACACTGAATTAAAAGGTACCACAGAGTTCAATCAGTCCTTCAATCAACACATATCTGTTTAATAAAGAATTTCGATCGCTTGGGGAGAAAATGTTAAGCTGCAGACTCACATCCATCTGTGAAATTAACGCATAAAATTTGATCACATTGACTGTATTTAATCAGGGTTTTTTAAACTTGACTTACAATTTGAAACCGAAATACCCTTATTATTTAGGAATTGCCAATGGAATGTATCCGACAATTTGTTAATGTCCCGTGCTAATACTAAAATAATGGCTGCCCCTTAGGCTCACTCGCTAGCTCAGTATCGGAATACGCTGTCTGCTGTACCCGGGTCGCATGCAGATGAAGCCAGTCTGTCTCTTAGCTACTCAACTACAGCGTAACAGCGTTTTCGCAGTAGAAGTGGAAGCGATTTCATAACGTCGCAGCTTATTTGTGGAAACTTCTAAGAGTTACTCGTATATATCGTACGCCACATAAGCTTTATTTATAGAGATGTAATCATTCCCACAGCCGGTCACGGTATCCGAGCGGTCTAAGGTGTGCACTGTCTTCGCTCGCCTGGAGCCGGGATCGTGGGTTCGAATCCCACTCAGGGCATGGATGTTTGTGTGCGTTTTTCTGTGTTTGTCTACAGGTAGATGCCTTGCGACGAGCTGATCACTCGCCCAAGGAGTCCTACCGTATGTGTAAGATCTAGAAAAACCGAAGTGAACGGAGTTCATGGAGGTAGGCCTAGGCCCACTGGAGCTGTAGTGCCAAGGAAAAAAAATCATTCCCACGGCTTATTTCTGTCACTATATGACCATCAGCAGGTGGACGTAGATATACATAAAAACTGCAAAATCTGAAAGAAATCTTATTTCGGTAAATTTTATTCCTTTTTTTCATTAATGTTTCAGATCAAATTCATCTTTCTACAATTCAAAATTAAATACTGAAAGAAAACGTTTTGCAATAAAAACTTTAATAAACAATTTAATATACATGTTGTTTACTTACAAGTGACTCCATTTAACATTTAATCATTTATCAATAAAGAGAGGTGAATTTTTGTTCATCTTTATTTATCCACAAGCCGATCGCTGTGGTCTCGCTGTCTAAGGCATGAAATGTCTTCGCCAGCTCGAACACTGGGACCGTGGGTTCGAATCCCACTTAAGGCATGGAAGACTGTGTGCTTATATGCTGTGTTTGTGTTGTCTTGTGTGGGTAGCGGCCTTGCTTCGAGCTGATTCCCTGTCCCAGGAATCTCTCCGACTGTCTATAAAGTTAAGAAACAGAAAGAAACTACCGAGACCAGACCTTGACTGTGGAGTCACCGGTAGCAATATTTATCCATAAGTGATTTCTCCTAACATTTAATCGCTTACCAGTAAATAGAAGTCTATTCTAACACCTGAATTTACATATTTCTGTTTATTTATAAGTGAATTAATGTAATGCCGTTCACAGTGGCTGCGCGGTGTAAGGTATGAACTGTGTTCGCTCGCTCGAACGCTGGGTTCCTGGATTTGAATGCCACTCAAGGCATGGATGTCTGTGTGTATTTATTACCTGTGTTGCTTTGTGTGTAGGCAGCGGCCTTGTGGCGGGCTGATCCCCGTCTAAGGAGTCCTACCGTCTGTGTATAGCATTAAAAAACTAAAAAAGCGACCAAGGTTCAACAAAGTGCTGTAGAGATATACATATTACTGTAATACATTATTAATTGTCACTGAATTGAGTTGTATATAAATGCCCGATTTTATAGATATATTTTTTTCTGATGGATGGTTTCTTTCAGTATGTAACAGTACACGGTGCCACGATGGATTCTATTTGAAACACTAATTACATAAAATAATATAATTTCTTTAGCTTTCTCGCAATTTTGTGGGTTTTGTGCAATTACATGTATATACTCACCTAATGATGGTCACTTAATGACCGAAAGAAGTCGTGTAACTGATTACATACTTGTATACACAAATAAAGTTCGTGCAAACATAAACAATTACTAAATACGTTTGAAAAGCCTTACACATATTTGCTTATTGAAATTACTAGGACATGACATTGGGCTGCTTGATAAGAGCAATCACACGCGGTGGGGGTAGGCGAATATGAAGAATAGTATAAAATTTATTAGGGTGGGGGACCGAAGAAATTCGGAAAAGAATCTGGCTCAAGTGCCATTTCGTTCATCACGAAACTCACAGGAATTTATCCTGGACGGAAACTGACGAGGCACGCGGTAGTATAGTTCTTTGAGGCACTGTGCTACAAGCAAGAAGGGTTCGATTCCCGTTGAGGTGGATATTCCAATTGGCCTAAACCTTCCAGCCTCACTACGCCCTTAGGGGTCGATTCAGCCTCTAATAGAAATGAGTACCAGGAATCTTCCTGGGGAGTAAAGGGTGGCCGGCGCGTAAGGTTGACAACCTCACCTCCATCTGTGGGCCGATTGTCTTAGAAAATATAGGAGTCTCAACGTCTCACAACGTTATGGGCCTCCACGGCCTGTTACAGGGACAGCTTTACCTTTTTCCTGAAACTGAGAAGCACATGTCTAGCAGCCTGAATTATGGCGTGACCTCATTTCGCGAAACATACCACTTAATAATGTCAAATGGCTATGAAGATCACTACATAAGCGTCATGGGATTTTCCCTGAAATAGATAACAATGATCTGTATTGTTTGAAAACCCCTGACGCCAGTCCGTCCATAACATATACCATCAGCTAAGTAGCAAAAACTGGTGTGTTCGTTACATCAAATCAGATTAAGCGAAGTAGGTCAGAACTGCCTTTATTCCCCTGACCACTCGTGGCCTGATATGCATCGCACTGCTTAGTGACAATATTCATAAATTGAAGCTTATCCGTCCAGAACTAAATCACATACACATAAAATTGCGATTTGACGATTGCGTCCGATAAAACATGACCTACTTTCAGTAACTAGAAGTAGGTAAGAGGATATTTTCACATCGAGAAAGTCGACTGAAGCAACTTCTATTCGAGAGGTCACTGATCAGAACTCGATCAGGAAAACCTCTCTCTAACCGAGGATTTCCCGTAGTTTTCCTAAATCCCTCAAAGAAAATGCCCCGATAGTATTTTGAGACTCCTGCCACACATAATTAATTAATTTCACCCATCAATGGTTCTGCAGCCCTCTGTTGGGTCCTGGTCTCTTCTTCAGTTTCAATGTCTTTTTACAGAGTCGGTAGGACTCCTTGGACGAGTTGTCATTCAAACGCAAGGCCGTTACACACAGGACAACACAAACACATAATAAACGCACACATACATTCATGCCTTGAATGGGATTGAAACCCATGATCCCAGTGTTCGAGAAGGCAAATAATAATAATAATAATAATAATAATAATAATAACAATAATAAAGACCGCATGAATCAGAGTTGTTAAGGTCAATACTTAACATGACGAAAGAAACATGGTTAGGAATCTATTTGTAAGGAAGGTGAGTGGAGCAGGATGTTATGAGGAAGAGAGTTCGTACGGTGGAGATAACAAATAAAAGAAATGAAGGGAGAATGAGAGAGGAAAAGGGAGAAGAAGAGAGAATGAACTAATGAGTGAGAAGCTATGCTTTCCCAGTGATTAAGGAATCAAGTTTGAGGTTCGTAAGGTGATAGAATCGCGGATAATCGAGAGTCTACATCAAGTGGCAACTGAATTATTTGATTAACTACGGGCTGAAGAGCAAGAGTGTTTTGTTTCCGCGATTTTCTCCCTGTTCTTCGCCTCTAGACAGGGTCTGAGACCCATCGCTTCTCCTACCCAATACTTATCAGAGGCTGTTCATCCAGGGAACGTAATCAAAGTGCTTCGAGTGGTTTAATCACTTCAATCTTCACCCTACGGAAATATCATAGTCATTTTCCTGCCGAGTTACTTAACAGCCGTTTCAGTATTTAGATTCTATAGGTTTGGGTGAGGATGATACATGAATTTGAAGGATCTGAAAGGAAACAGTCACAGATTAATAGAAGTTATCCCGGAATTTACACAAGGGGACTGAGTGAAACTACAAAACCTGTGAGGATAATCTGTATCGCAGCCGAGATACGAACGAAGCACCTCTAGAATACAGACCTAGAGCGTATAGGTAGTTTTTTTAATTTCTTGGCGGTGGGGTGAGACTGAGTCCACTTGATACGTCGACCACTAACTGGCCTACTGTACAAGCCCCGGATGATAGATGATGAGTGTGGAGTAGTCGGTAGAATGAGAATTGGCAGGGGAAACCAAAGTACTTGAAGAAAACCTGCTCCGGTACCATTTTGTCCACCACAAATCTCACATGACCTGACCTGAGCTCGAATCCCGACCGCCGCAGTGGGAAGCCAGCGACTAGACGCTTGAGCTGTGGCACAGGCAAGTCATTCTGTAAGGTCTCTACGTTTGTTCGTACTCTGACGTTAAATAAGGAGAAAAAGTTCAATTTTATGGAGAACGAATAAAATATTTGTATTATTGAAGCGAAACCTTCCTCTTTTGGCCATAAGTGGTTCGATGCAATTGATACCATCTTGAAGACGTGAATAAATGAGAGAAAATGATTTTAAATCTTCCCATTCTTTTGCCTATAGTGACTATGCACTTAACTACGAGTATTATATTGTGTTATTTTTCACCGTCATGTTGATCTTTAATAAGCAAATCATTTTGTTTAATTTGAAGTTCCAATAGCCCTGACTGTAGATATAACGCTGTAACATCCAATAAAATATAACCGATAATTCGTAGGAAACTATTTCTTCTGTTTCTTGGTAGTTACTTGTTTAGCTTACACTTCGATCCTGAACATGGACGCAGTATATTCCTCCGAAACATCGGCGAACTTCCACATGTGTCACTTTTTTTTTTCTTGGCACTACAGCCCCAGTGGGCCTAGGTCTACCTCCATGAACTTCTGCGTTCACTTCGGTTTTCCTAGATCTTACACATTCGGTAGGACTCCTTGGGCGGGTGATCAGCTCGTCGCAAGGCCTCTACCTGTACACAAACACAGAAAAACGCACACAAACATCCATGCCCTGAGTGGGATTCGAACCCACGATCCCAGCTTCCGGGCGAGCGAAGACAGTGCATGCCTTAGACCGCTCGGCTACCGTGACCGGCACATGTGTCACATACCAGTCTAAATAACTGACGTGCTTGTCAACAGATGGCAATAATTTACTTTCTATTAATACGGAGATTGCGTTACGCTGGTGGCGGGCCAATAGTGGGCCTACTGTACCACGCCCATGACGATTTATGAGTGTGGAGCGGCTGGTGGAGTGAGAAGTAACAGGGGAGAAAGAAGTACCAGGAGAAAACCCGCTCCAGTGCTACTTTGTACACCACAAATTCCAAACGAGCTGGGATCGAAGTATGGCCGCTACTGTAGGAATTCAGCAACAAACCGCCCGAGCTGTGGAACAGATTGGAGTTTATTGGTACAGCAGTTTCATGACAGAGTTGAGAAACTTATATCTAAAAATGTTAAAGAATTTTATGTCGTCATTTTAAGTGGACAAAATGAAATGTTATGCAAAGCAAACTGAAGGAAACTAATTATAGGTGAAGCTATCACTGTAGCAAGCCGTGAAGATGTGGAGACAATCGTCTCACAGATGGCAGTGAGGTTGCCAGCCTTACGCTCCGGCCGCTCTTTACCACCCGGAATACTCCTGGTACTCATTCTTGTTAGAGGCTGAGTCGACTCCAGGGCCATAGTGCGGCTGGAAGGATTAGGTCAATTGAAGAATCAAATGACCTCATAGGGAATCGAACCCGCGATCTTCCGGCTTGTAGCATAGTGCCTCAACCAACTACGCCATTGCGTGCCCCTAATTATTTAATGGAGGGAAATTTAAAATGCATCGCAGATTCAAAAGCAAGTTCCTGAATTAGACGCTCCCTGTGAGTCAGTTGATGAGCCCTGCTATGCGGTTTCGCTGCTGTGACAGCAGATAACACAGAACTGTTGGATCGTGAAATGGCATGCGCTGGGAATACACGAACCTCGCGCCGGCCATGTAACAGGGCGAGGCTGCCCCTTCTTTAGGGGCAATACTGTTCCGCGTTACGGTTCATCTGATGGCCCTAATGTCCCACCACAAACAAATTCGCTGGTTTCCACCTCGTCCCAGTGAGATCAATTCGTGTCGCTTGACAGGAGGAGGCCTCAGACCAAGACCCTCTTGTGCTCATGTCGATATTTCTGTCGTACTGCACGGCACTGCCAGACGGAAAGTACCAATTGAGATTTCGAGATATTTCTGTCTTTGTAAGAGGCATCTAGAACCTTTACACCTCTCTCTCTCTCTCTCTCTCTCTATATATATATATATATATATATAAG
>NW_019727402.1:1906972-1929387 GCF_002891405.2 Cryptotermes secundus | reverse complement strand
CAGGAGAATATTTGGACCGAAGGGAGATGAAGTGACAGGAGGTTGGAGAAAACTGCATAATGAGGAGCTTCATAACGTGTACCCTTCTCCAAGTATGATTAGAATGATCAAGTGAAGGAGGATGAGGTGGACAGGTCATGTAGCACGAATGGGGGAGACGAGGAATGCGTATAGGATATTGGTGGGAAAGCCAGAAGGAAAGAGATCACTGGGAAGACCAAGGCGCAGGTGGGTGGACAATATTAGAATGGATCTTAGAGAGTTAGGATGGGATGGTATTGATTGGATTGATCTGGCTCAGGATAGGGACCATTGGAGGGCTCTTGTGAACACAATAATGAACCTTCGGGTTCCATAAAATGCTGGGAAATTCTTGAGTAGCTGCATAATTGGCAGTTACTCCAGAAGGGCTCAGCTCCATGAGTAAGTAAGTAAGTAAGTAAGTAGGCAAGCAAATTCTTAAGAAATCTTATGCAAATAAGATGGGGTGGTAAAGGTGAAGCTGTCCCTGTGCTTAACTAACTAAGCACTACACCATGTAGGCGTATGGGGGAGTGGATCTATTGATCCACATTTTCTTGCTCTCCGCACTAATTGGAGGTGAGTGGTCAGTTTCATGCCCCTGCCGCTTTACCCCTGAGGAAAAAGTCCCCAGCACCCATTGTATAGGAGGTTACATGGACCCCAGAGCCGGTCTGGACAACGTGGAGAAGTGAAAATTCTTGCCCTACCGGGACTTAGACTCCGACCAGTTGAGGGCACTTGTGAAAACGGTAATGAACCTTCGAGTTCCATAAAATCCTGGATAGTTCTTGAGTAGCTGCAGAATTGGCGGCTTCACAAGAAGGGCTCGTATCCAAGAGTTAGTAAATGAGCCTTCCTTAGAAAATTCTGCCAGATTTATCTTGATTAGACCACAAGTTTTCACTTCTTTAAATTTCGCAAGAGTAATATTTTACGGAATAAGTTCGTCAGCCTTGCGTGAGGCTCCTAACCTGAACGGATGGATAGGTAAATTGTTACTGGCCTTCTGCAGCACAGTCATCTTTGGTTCCGATTCCGAGGGACTCAAGACCATATTCTACTCTGTCACGTTTCTGGTAGCCGCTCATTTATGTGCCCCAGAACCTGGAGGGCTAGGTGCCTGCATTTATGTACCACAGCGATAAGGTGGCACCTGGTTACGGTGGTGGTTTTCTAACACGCCTTCACACGGGGTAAAAAAATAAATAATTTTGAGTCGTAATCGAGAGAAATTTCACAGCCACAAATAAAGCGACCCGAAAAGACATAACGTTCTGCACCAGTCAAAGAATGACAATGGGGTCAAAAGGGCAGACATGATAGCCATATACAATGTACATATACATTACAGGAAACCCGCACTTTGCCTGTGAGTTAATGAAGGTTACCTAAATACTGATTTATTTCTTTAAGCGTTATATACACGTACATAGATGATAAGGTTCACATTTGACACTTCAAAGTATAGTGATTACTATGTATCACATGACTCATTATTCAAATTACATGAATTATCTCAATATTGTGCATTTACGTGTTTAGTATGATTCTCAGATTAAAAAGCGATTCTTTCATTATAAAGCATTAATAAAATGCTCTTCGTAATGGTGAAACATTGTGTTTCCTATGAAGTAAGAATTTTATTTTCAATTTTAATTTGGTTGAAAGTTTAATGGCGATAATTCAACATACAGTAACCGGCATCTGTCTTTAAATGATGAATATAATCTCTATTTTCCGCAACGCCTGATTACGTTATACTCGTGTTTGCAGTATCGACAGCTGAACAGATAAGTCGATATGAAACGTACAGTGTCAAAATGGCAGCTGTCAATTGTGCATTTAAAATCGTAAAATGCCCAACATTTTCCTATCTGGTCAAGTCAGATGAAAAAAGTGTTAAAACTCCATTAATTTCGAAAGTTACGGTGTAATTATAATGCAAAACAGAAACTAGAAACATTCGCCCTCGGCACAGCGTGTTTTAGAGTTCGCAGAATTTAAACAGCATAAGTTTTAAATCATCACTACTAATGACAACTGTCCCTGTAACCTGTCTATGCAGATTACATAGCTCAGGTTACAATTGCCTGCTGCGTATCATATTTGCAGCGAGGCCAATCTCAGAACAATTATTTTATTCTGCATTTTCCTTAACGGGAGGGGCGTGAAGCAAACAGCGCCGAGGTCTACAATGGTGGAGCTATACCTCCACTCTCCCATATGTTTTCATGGCACAGTACTTAATGAATTAGGAATATGGACAACTTCACCTTTACTTTCCTTTGAGATACTTCAACGAATGTTTCATGCCTTGTAAAATACCAAATCATTTATGAAATAGAGCCAATGTTAATCTCACCTCAAAAGTCTGCATGACGGTCAGGTTGGTAGGCCCTACTGTTATCTCTAAGCCACTCAAATGTATCGAGACGAGAGGGAATGCAGTGGGATGGTGTGAGATTTACGACTTTCACTGTGAATATTATGAAAGTTACCATCTTTGGATGTGATGATTTATAGTATGGCATATGTTAACCGATGTTTAGAGGAACTTACTGCCTCCAACTTCAGGGTCGATGAGTTAACAGAGCAAACAAGCTGTATACAGAGGTACTATACTTGATTCTTGCTTGGATCTCTCATTACGGTAAATTTGGAGGAACATGGACAACAGGAGAAGGAAATAGGTGATCAAGAAAAATCTGTAGAAAGTTAAAATGAATATTTGAATAAAAATCGGAACAAGAAAAATTAAGAAGAAACATAATGGGGAAAGGAAACCAGTTAAAAGAAGAAAATATATCTATAGAAGCAATATGACATTCCGAAACGAAGAAAAAATTGAGGAAGAAACAATGAAAGACATATGAAGAAATAAAGGAACGAAAAATACGAGAGAGAAATTGAATCAATCAAACAAACAGATTAACAATTTAACACAGGACAACGGAAAGAGGATGAACAGTTTGAAATAATATGAGGTAATAGCAGATTTGGGGGGGAAAAGGGGAAATAAAGAGAAAGCCAACAATTCCTGATATTTTGAAACTTAAAAGTAAAATTAAGAGATTGCTAAAGTAAATCCTGAAGGATGAAGTGAAACAATAAGAAATATAGACTCAATAGTACATCCCAAACGCATTAATGAATTGTACTCTTTCAGAGCTGTATACACTTTCACAAGCAACTGACTGATTACATTGCAGGTATCGACCATTCACGTTCATTTCAGTTTGCCTCACACTATCTGTGATTGGTCCCACCTCAACAGAGAATTTTCCCTTTCGCTTCTGCAGTCTGCTAATTGAGCTGGAAGGATGAGCACTTCTCGATAATGGCGTCGAGGTAAAAGAAACAGATTAAATTCTGTTTACTCAATTGATCCCTGAGAATTAGAGAAAGGAAATTTCTCTCAGTCTGGAGTGGAGAGAACAGCTGTATGTTTTCTTTGGACCAATCAATGTGGACCGAAGGAAAGGGACCGAGCTGTTTGGCTAACGCTCTACACTCGACTTGTGGAGGCATTCAGCTTGAATTTCGGGGGAGACATCGACTATGATGACTGAGGTATTCTATGAGTTCCCTCAGTCCTAGAAAAATGACGGGAATGCTATATCGATTAGGTAACGATCGCTTGTTTCCAAACCCTTCTCAATTTATCTTCCCTTAACAATTTTTTTCCTTGACACTACAGCCCCAGTGGGCCTAGGCCTACCTCCACAACTTCTTCATTTACTTCAGTTTTTCTACATCTTAGATATTCGGTAGGACTCCTTGGGCGGGTGATCAGCTCGTCGCAAGGCCTCTACCTGTACACAAACACAGAAAAACGCACACACAAACTAAACGTCCATGCACTGGGTGGGATTCAAACCCACGATTCCGGTTTCCAAGCGAGCGAAGACAGTACATGCCTTAGACCGCTCGGCTACCGTGACCGGCTTCATTAACAATTCTACCGTTCGAAGGTAGAAACAGAGTCCTCGGGAAGAGGGCAGATTTCCCTGAAAGCCATTACTGAGATGTTACGTATGTAACAACCTTTCCTAACTTACGAAATGCTCCAAAGAGGTCACTTCTCCCATTACACGTATATTTATATATATATATTGAAGCACCTAATGATTGTCAAAAGACTAGGTATGTATAAGTAATGTTAATTTGTGTTTGCCCAGTTATCATATCTATAAATCTACAAGGTGTATTTGTGAACAGCACGATCTGCCTCTGTGAAATTCTTTTGCTTTCAACTGTAAGATTCTGCCGTGCTATGCGGTGGAAGATCTGTCCAGGCTCATACAAAATACCCACGCTTTATTAAGATACAATTGTGGGCACATGGAAGTGAACAACTTAACGACAATTAGTAAAATGTGACAGTTTCATGATGCAAGAATAGAACTGTTGGAAGCGGTGTTTTCCATACAGTCCGTGCAGAGGTGTTATAAGCAGAACAATTCTAGAATTTAGTAAGTTGTGAGAGAGTAGCCGGCTAATACGGACGATAACACGGAGGTTGAGGTGTCTATGGCGTTTGAAGCCGTTACCAGACAACAGCTGGTGAAAACACAGCAGACTGAGAAGCATTAGTACGCGTTGTAGTGAACTGCTGAGTGTGAATTAACGATACCACTATAATTACTTGTAGTTACGATCTGTAAGTGTTCAATAAATTCAATTACCAATCCAAACCCCGTCTATAGCAACTCAGACACGTGACAATATCTTAAATTAAGCTAGGACCATGTTCTTACATATTCCTCAAATTCCTAATTTACGGATCATCTTACCATTCGATATTATATGTCCAGAATAACTGAATAAAAAAACAAACTCCGTGGTTTTAGTCCGCAAGCGAATTATACCGACCGAGAGACCGCCGCTTTTCGGGGAATTAATTACCA
The DNA here is from genome assembly GCF_002891405.2 of Cryptotermes secundus. Taxonomy (NCBI): domain Eukaryota; kingdom Metazoa; phylum Arthropoda; class Insecta; order Blattodea; family Kalotermitidae; genus Cryptotermes; species Cryptotermes secundus. The sequence continues at coordinate 1,924,456 of NW_019727402.1, read as the reverse complement.
ACTTTAGCGGAAAGAGGGTGTCACGTGGTCAGCGCAATGAATCCTCACGGCCACTAATATTGGTTTTCTAGACCAGCAGAATAATTGAATTATTCGTGTAAATAAGCCAGGAAGAATAAAATAAGCAATAAGCGAGAGATTAACAAATCAGGTCAGTACAGCCAATCTCGTTACATTTCATAGTAAACTTACACGTGCAACAACAGCCCATATACTCGTAGATGCAGAATTTCGTTTTGAGACTGTACACTTGACAAATCAAAACGTAGACATTAAACTATATACCAGAAAGCGACAAAAAGCAAAACCCAGTGCAAAAGATTTAATTCATTAATGCCGCTGGGCATGAGCTGTCAGTTCCACGAACATAACATAAGGAGCTGAAAACAAATGACTGTGTTTTGTACGTGGCGTTAGAACACGCCGCATCCAACTTCTGTCTTAGACCTTACTTGTTTTATGCAATTCCAAATGTGAATTTTCTTCTAAAACCTAAAAAAATCCCTGTCAATAAAGCAGTCTTCTTGAAGACTTCTGTTGTATGGGGTACAAGGCTGCATCTATTCCCAGATTTTGTGCTTTTATTTAGCCGTTCGCAATGCAATTGTTGTCACTACTCGGCAACAACATGCTTCCGTGAGACCGTCGTCAGGCATGTATATGTCATGTTATGTGTTGAGTTCATGGCATTTCTTATCTACCTTACAACTATCACCAAACAGAAACAGTTACAAAAGAGGCAACATAAAATCAACATATTGACCAACCAAAACAACAGCAGTTACAAGAGGGCATTTAACTTAATTTTAATATTGTCACATAGTGCGTGTATGTGTGACTACAGACGAGGGTTCGGATTGCTGAGTATATTTATTGACCATCTATATATACGACTCGTAAAGTACAAGTAATTACAGCGTTATCGCTAATTTCTAAAATTCAAAATTCACAGCAGTAACCGCTAAGCTTTTCAGCTTATGTCTTTGCCAGCCGTTTCCTAGCAAAAGCTCCTAACAGAGGGGATTCTTCAGCTTCGCATGCTCAAGTCTTCTCTTCACAGACTCCCATACGGAACTGATGTGGTAGCCTCATTTGTCATCAAGATAATTCCTCGGCGCGGACCACATAGAAACAGCGTTTCCAACAGTATTTCTATTATTGCGAGTCGATTCTTTGCTGTGGGAACGTGTTTATCGAGCCGTTGCCTAGAAACGTCTCTGGTATACTCACCTATCTCGCTATCGTCGGACAGTAACGGCTCTACACGCTATAATATTAACACAGTTTTCATCCATGAACTCAACTACAAAACTGAAGGGAAAGAGCTCGGAAAACATATCAAATGACTGTCAAATATCGACAGAAACGTGTAGCGACCTAATGTTACTGAATGCTTTCTACTGTATGATTAAATATAATAACACAATCCTAGAATGTCATTAAAGAGTGTCGTGTATAATACTCACCTCTGTTATAGGCCTAACTTAATTTAAAAGGAAAAGGTAAACTTGTCCCTGTGCTTAACTAATTAAGCACTACTCCATGAAGACGTATGGGGGAGTGGATGTATATATCCATGTTTTCTTGGCCTCGGTACTAGTTGGAGATGAGTGGTTAATTTCAAGTCCTAACCGCTTTACCCATAGGGAAAGAGCACCCGGTACCCATTGGGTAGGAGGCTGGGTGGGCCCCAGAGTGAGTGTGGACGTTATGGATAAGAGAGAACTCTTGACCCTACGGGGACTCGAATTCCGACCTCTCTGCAGTCCAGCCCGTATGCAGTCGCTATACCGACTACGCTATCCCGGCATGGCAGATATAGTGTATAACTGTATATATTGGATTTGAATTTCTCACAGCAGTCGCTAAGAAAATATCTGTAATCTGGTTTACAACGCTACGTAGTCCAGTGAAAGTCAACCGACGTTTCGGAGAAATATATCGCCACCACCTTCAATGTCGAGGAGTCAGCAATAAACTAGCACGAAGCAGGAAGCAAGCAGGGAAGTACGCTGTAGTGGCGAGCGTAACAGTTGGAGAGTAATGTTAGGAGGGACGGGAATTACGCATGGGACTTCTTCCGGTGGCTTTGGTATAGTAAATAAATGTCATTTTGTGTTACATCTTTATATTGTTGTGTATTTACCCTTCTTGTAGTTATTTATTCTTTGTTGAATAGATCGCTAGACTAACACAGAATGATGAGTTGGAAAGGGAAAGGTAGGAAGACAAGATGTGACCTGTATTAGAGTGATGTCCCAGTGGTTATTTGGAAGGAACGAGGAAAACCATGTAAAGTTCAATCAGAATAGTCAAGGCTCAGGACCAGTACTGAACTATGGACCTCTCGGAAATGATGTAGGTGTGTTATCCATTACACAAAGGCTTCCCGTTGTGTTAATTACGAATGAATGGATGAATCAATCACGGAACCAATCAAACAGCCAACCAATAGGAAATTCATGTTTTATTTGAGGGCCTCGTGGCAGTGGCTATAAATACCACCGTATTCTGACTTTTGCCGCCGTGTAGCCTGGTAGATAGTAGAGGAGTGTTTCTTCGAAACATCAGGCAACTTCCAGACTACACAGTGAATAGTTTGGTCTAGAAATAACCCACAGATTTTGCATTCGGTAGGTGCTCAGTTCGAATCCTGTCAAGGACAACGACTATCCTGGTTGTCTTCAGCCCATTCAGGCAAATGCTGAGACAGTATGTCGATCAGAAAACCACCGCTTCTTTCAGATTCTAATTGTTCATTCATCAACCATCCCATAATCTGACCTTATATAGCCACAACATTGAAAGGACCATTAATTAGCTGACCTGTCCTAATAAGTTAAATCTACACCGTATCACATGTCAGAAGACAGAAATATTCGTTGGGATTTCAGTTTAGCATTAGTTTCTCATAGGAATGGAAAAGTATACACGAATCGAAAATTTATTTTAATGAACAGTTGAGAATTTAACAGCAAAGAGTTCTGCTTTCTGGCATATAGCGCCATGAAGTCCGTTAGAAAGTCAACAGACGTTTAGGAGGAAATAGTCACCTCAATTTTCGGGGCCGAAGAATAAGCGAATCAAAAAAACCGGAGTGAAGCAGAAATAATTTCTGAATTCTTCATAACCACCGCTGAGAGAACCTCATATCCTACATTAAACATTCCCTTCCGCTTTTCTTAAATCCTGATACTTGTGGTTACTTATGTAACCTCTAAGTGTAACTTCTTTAGCTACAGGAATTAACGATGTTTAATTACATACATGTACAGGACGGATGTCGTTGACTATAACCCAACACTTGTCGCGTTTTGTAACACTCTAACAGACACGAATGCCAAGTTTATTCCTACAAAACACCTCTTCAATTTTCATTTTACCTGCAGTAAAATTTATATTTACGTGAAGTGCTTTTGTATGTAGCAAAATTATATATGTACGAATTAAAAACGTTATGTTCCGTATATTTCTGTAAAATGTTACGTACGGCTTAGGAGATAACAAGATGAACACGCCTGTCTGCATTTCACATGTTCAGCAAGGCGAGTGTTAATACGTTAGAGCCATACCAACGTGTGTTTGTGAGTGGGTTTATAGGCCCTTCATGTACTAAGGCTCTGCTTGTCTGCAGAACCATAGAAATCTGAGTGACAGGAAGGCTGATGTTGACGTAGCTCTCGGAGGGTGGGGCTTGAGGTGCTGTTGGAGGTTATGGTGTGTGGTCACTTTTAAACGTCCTGTCACAGAAAATTTACGAAGTGGACGCTTACAGAGTAAGTAGGTGTTCAGCATCTCATCAGAATATCCGCATAGCTCAGAAACTGCGATGAAATTTATTATGTGGTTCATATTTAGAATTTAACGATGGAAAGAAATCTTGATTTATATTAGCCGAAAAATAAACATTAGTTTTCAAGAAGGCGAAACTGATAGTTATCCATTATTTCGAAAAAGTTTTTCATTACAGAAGATCGTGAATGCTATAGAACATTTGTAATATATATATGTGAAACACTAACGGGAATAAAATTATACACACTCTAACTTGTACATCATACTGCTAAATACTAAATGAAAGATATTTAAGATTTGAACAAGAAGTTTTTGGGCGAACTAATCGCCTCTTTGTTTCGATACGATACGAACTGCATAGAAGACAGCACCTCCAACAGTTCTTCTTAATTCGCTTAGTGGGGGGGTTCGAGTCCAACTTGGTCCACTCGGCACGGCGGCCACTGATTGGCCCATTGTACCTGCCCCGGGTGATTATGATGATGGAGAATTTGGTGGAATGAAGATTTGCAGAGGAAACCGACGTACTCGGAGAAAACCCGCCTCAGCGCCACTTTGTCCACCACAAATCCCACTTGACCAGACCCGGGACCGAACCCGGGCCACCACGGTGGGAAGCCAGCAACTAATCGCTTGAGCTATGACGCGGCCACAACAGTTCTTCATTCTTGTGTGTGTTTTCTTTGCCGCAGTGTTGTTTTTACCAAGCCGTTGCCTAGAAACGATAGCGGGATACATATATAGACACAGACTGAAGAGAGGGATTTACGAAGTCCGCCACTGAGATGAGATTAGGTGCCATGATACTAAGTTTCATAAAGACTGGTTCAGGCATTCAGAAGTTGAGAGAAGGGGATACACATACAGAAAGATATTTCATAGGTCTACTTTTACTTTCCCAATGTAAAGAAAGGAGGCTGAAAAGGTTTCCTATAAGTGTAACAGGAAACAGATGCGTTAAAGCTGCATGGAAATAAAGGGTTATTCTTGTGGTTTATTCATCTTCATAAAATTCAATCTGCTGAGAGAAATAAATTTAAAGTGAACGTAACGAATGGAGGAGAAAGTTAAGAATATCATGATAAATAAAAATATAAGAAACATTAAAATCTCACGGAATTTTCATCGAGCACTCTGAAAATATGACCAAATCTAAATATAATGCAAAAATCATTTTACAAAACATTGATTTTTGAGTTTGTATAATGCTTCGTTTATGAATAAAACATGCAAATTATATTTGAAATTGTTGGTTCTGAGAACGGTGAGTGTGAAGAGTTCTGTCTTCTGGGATGCAACGCAGTTATACCGGATGTAATAGTGTTACATTCCAGAAGACAGATTAGGCATATTTGAAGATGTTTAAAAACATTAAAACTCTTTATTTATTTCTAGCTTTTATTAATTTGTAATGCTGTAAATCTCAAAAGGGTTTACAGGGAATCCTAAAGGAAGGGCGCAGAGAATGACACGCCTAACGTTGAGTTAGATAATTAAGTTCCTGTTTAATAACTAGTGAAATTCATGTTACAATTTCTAGAATTCCTCTCCGCTAGAAAATCGGATTTTTGGAATTCGTTTTTATTTACACGCATAAGCAGGTGTCCGTTTAAAAGTGTCGCGTCTTTCGAGGCAAGCTATATGCAGCAGTAGTAATGGAAATGTGTTAATTAAGCATGTTATTGGAAATTCTTGCTTAGATTCGGAATTAAAAGAATTTCCGATACATTGTTCCATCGTGACTGCCGTTTAATATAAATACCACCACCATAAGCCAAATAACGTTCCGTGACACGTCTATCAAATTAAAAAACGGGCCGCGCCATAGCTCAGACGGTTATTCGCCTCCTTCCCCAACTCGTCGACCCGGGTTTGAGCCCAGGTCATGTCATGTGGGATTTGTAATGGACCAAATAACATTGCGGCAGGTTTCCTCCTAGTATTTCAGTTTCCCATGCCAATTCTCCTTCCACCGACTGCTCCACAATCATCATCTATCATCTGGTATTGGTACCATAGGCCAAATAGTGACCGACGTACCAAGTGGGCCCAGTCTCACCTAACCCCAAAAAACTTAAAAACTAAAAACAATGAAAATATGCTCTAAGTTTATTTATTTATTCAGTCGTATCATTGACTCGTCAATGGCTCTACATTCTTTTGTTTGATCCTGGTCTCTTCTTCAGTTCCGTAATCTTTTTAATACACACAGTAGGACTCCTTGGGCGAGTGATCAGCCCGTCGCAAGGCCGCTACCTACACACAGAACGGGATAAGCCGAATAAACGCATACAGAGACATCCATGTTTTGCGTAGTATTCGAAACCACGATCCCGGATTTCAAGCGAGCGAAGACTGTTCATGCCTTACGCAGCGCTGCGACTGTGATCGGCATATAATGTGGCTGAAAATTGAAAAGTCCATACTAATCTGCATGAGAAATTGAACCCGAAAGTTCAGGGCCATTCTCAGGAATTTCTTCAAGAGACCCTTTACCAAGACAGATGAAACCAATCCGTATATTCTAAAGCGAAACATCGGTAATTGGAACGCACATTAATCTGAATTCCAAGCAAGCCGAACTGACTGAAAATACCATAGAAAGATAATCGACACCTTGAAAATTAGAAATTTAATTGAAATATTTTTTTCCAGTAAAAAAGAATTGTTAAGAAACATGATAGGGTTTAGATTCTAAAGGGTGATGACACAGAAGTACTGGGGTTTTGGACTTTTTCCATCGTCCGGAATTCTAGGTAATAGAGGACACGACGTTTCGGAAACTGGATCTGTTTCCGTCATCAGGTGAGAGAGGAAGACACTTACTCAGGTGGGTCCCTTAGAAAGAGCTAATCTCGTGTGACTGTAGTTGCGAAGTGCACTGACGGTGGACTCACTCATGGAGCTGAGCCCTTCTTGAAAAGCTGCCAGTTGTGTACTCTGTACACACTGGATAGGAGGCTGGGAGGGTCGCAGAGTCAGTCTGGACGCTGTGGAAAGGAGAATAATCTTGCCTTGCCGGGAATCGAACCTGAGCCGTCCAGCCCGTAGTCGGTCATTATACCGACAGATCTATCCCGTTCCCCTCATAACTTCCATCTTCGTAATGAAAATAATAAAAGTAAAGTCTTTCCTCTGCTTAATTAAGTACGATGACTTGAAGTCTTGCGGTGGAGTGGTGATATGGTCAGGACGTGGACCTGATAACTCACCTCAGTCCAGTGCCGACATTAAGATTGTACATAATAGCTCAGTTCAATTCTTTATTCGTTTAAGTGCCTATCTTAACAGCCAGTGGTTAGTTACAGAGTCAGTACGGATACAAACAACACATACGTGTACACGTAGAGCTGAACTCCTCCTTGAGAAGCCGCCAATTGTGCAACTCCTCAAGAAATTCCCAGCATTTTATGGAACCCGAAGGTCTATTACCGTGTTCACAAGAGCCCTCCACTGGTCCCTATCCTGAGCCAGATAAATCCAATCCATACTATCCTATCCTGTCTCTCTTAAGATATTAATAATATCCGCACACCTACGCATTTTCAAAGATGTATTATCCTAGGTAAACTGTACCAACTTTTTCACTTGAACAATAAATACCGGTATTAGAAACAGTACGTAATATCTCTTCCTCATTAATAATTTTGGAACTGTGCAGAGAAATAGCTGTATCTCGGAAACCGTTCGGAATAGGGCACATAACCGATACTATGGCCTTTCTTAATACGTACTAACCTTGGGACATTCTGCATATCCTCTGCAGTTAGGAGCAGTTACATAACAAGAACATTTAAGAAACGAAGTTATCCATGTGCCTAATTTATTAAGGGCCAATCCATGAAGGGGCGCTTGGTGGTGAATTTGTAGATATAATGAAAACCAAGAAGAATCCAGCGTGAAAGCAGGTGGAAGCCCGACCTCTGTTTGCCACCCACTTTGAAGCTAGTTTCTTTCTAGGCTTATCCTTCGATATTGAAGATGGAAAAGATATGTTTTTACAAAATATCCGTTGACTTTCAACGGACTACATGGCTTTATACCGTATAAGGTAGTACTCTTCAAATTCTTCTTTTTTTCCTTGGCACTACAGCCCCAGTGGGCCTAGGCCTACCTCCATGAATTTCTCCGTTGACTTCGGTTTTTCTAGATCTTAGACATTCCGTAGGACTCCTTGGGCGGGTGATCAGCTCGTCGCAAGGCCTCTACCTGTACATAAACACAGAAAAACGCACACACACAAACTAAACATCTATGCCCTGAGTGGGATTCGAACTCACGATCCAGATTTCCGAGCGAGCGAAGACAGTGCACGCCTTAGACCGCTCGGCTACCGTGACCGGCCTTCAAATTCTTTAGTACTCTAATTAGATCTCGATCTCTCGCTTCCACGTTCTTTCCAATTCCTGCGGTACTAGCGCCCGACACTACGTAGTCTGAGTTAGTTGCAGAACCGTTGAATAATTAAGAGCAAGAGGAAAATTGAAAAATGAAGAAAACAGGAAAAATATTTATATTACGGAAGTAATGTGGGAATAAGAAAACAGAGGACTTTAATAGAAAATGAGAAATAAACGAAGTAAAGTAAGACAAGAAAAACAGTACGAATAAGACAGAGGACGAGATAAAAGGGACAGAATAAACGTGACTATAAAATCTCTTTTTAAAAAGACAACTAAATTCAGCGCACGGGAGAGGAGAAAAGAAGAAATTAATGACATGACTGCATTTGGTTCGGTACGGAGAGCAGCTGCGGCTGGAATTCTGTGTTCTGAACGCACACGAGGCCCTTACATTCATCTGCCTTCATGTAGTAAAGCGAACATTAATTCCGCTGTGTCATAATTGTGTTCATTATTATGTACTGAATATAACAAGAGAATCAGAGGGTGAGGCTATCATCGCTGACTCTAAAAGTTTCCATGAAATATCCACAGCAGCTGACAGACCTGTCCATCACATACATGTATCCAGACAAAAAGCTACAATATTTATACAGCTTTGGGCAAATTACCTACAAAATTTGACCGTATATTATGGGTGATATATACTGAAAGGAACAAAGAAAAACTTGTTTAAAGATTAAAAATTACAGTTCCTAAACCAAAAAAGGACTTAACCTAATTAATCATATTTCTGTAAATTCGTAGTAAAAACCTAATGAAATGTTTTATTGAATTAGAAATTACTCTAAAATACAATAAAAACAACTAAAGTACCTGCCAGTTTTTCGTAGATTAATAAAAGCGTGTGTCTGAAAAAGTGTAAAAAAGAAATTGGTGCATGGAAATCTGGTTTTTACACATGAGTTAATCGCGCTTTTCATTATGGACATTAATTATGTGTGCTAATTAACTCAAAAGGGTGGCGATAATGACCAAAAGCGAAGTGATGAAATTTAGAAACTTTAGTCACATAACCTAACGGTCTTCGTACTGTTGTTCAGAGAAAATTTGACAGTTAATTTTCAAGGAATAGTGTGTGCAAATCGTAGAACGCTGGGATTGATGATTCATTTACCGGAGAAGACTTCAAGAAAAATGCGTAAAAACGTTGAAATATTAGTTACGCTATCTAATGGGAAATATTTGGAAATATTCTGATGACGATAAATGAGATGTGGGCTTATTTGCTTGATAACATAAAAATAAGTTATTTTTAAAATGTAAGAACATTAATTATACCACATATGCAAGATAATTTAAGTTATATTTGAGGTTCTCACTGTGGTGACTATGAAGACGCCTATTATTTGGGATATAACTCCGTGTAGTCCGGTAAAAGTCAACAAGTTTCGGACGAAAAAATAGCGTCCATCTTCAGGGTAAGAAATTAAAATACGAAAGCAATATGAAGCAAACTGAGCAGATCCGACTTACACCAGCATATAGAATGTTACATTCCAGAAGAGGGAACAATTTGTGATAACTTAAACTTCCCAACGGTAACACACAGATTAGAAACAAAGCGGTACTTAAAGCGTGGATTAATGGATTTGTACAGAATGTTCAGAAAAGAATTATTGGGTTGATATTCGAACTCTAAATTCCTGAATTTAGTAGAAATAAAAATGTCGTATCTTCTCTTCCATAAAACGCCGTGCACTCCATTTAAAATCCTCCGATGTTTCGGATGAATATGATACCTTCATCTTCAGGGCCGAAGAATAAGCCAAGCATGAAGCAGGTTATAAGTCCTATTTTCTGAGATATCTACTGCATGCTTCATGGTTGTTTCTCGCATGACGTATTCTTTGATCCTGAAGATGGAGAAGATATGTTCCTACGAAACGTCGGTTCATTTTTAACGGAATGGGCGTCGATATATCCCAGAAGATAGTACTCTTCATAACCATTTTTCTGAGAACTTCAGATCGAACTTAGTAAATCTAGGGTTTAATGTAATTTGTACTTAAAAATTTTTATTTTACTTAAAGAGTAATTGCTATTTAATAATCTGATTCAAGTGCCATTAGTGTAATTGTGTTGTAGGTTGTCTTCTTGTGTTTCTTTGATGTGGCGTTGTGCGATAGCGCGCTGGACACGTCCCTCGAAAGGGGCGCGTTAGATTAATCAGCTTCGGACGAATTTACCAGGGATCAGCGTTGAACTGAATGTTTACACCGTTACATATGCTGAGGAGCACAAACCAAGTTGGCTAGAGGGAAAGAGAACTCCCCGTGTGGAGGCGGGCTAGAATACCTCCACCACAGCCCTTTGAGTCCTAGAAGGCGACGAAAAGAGAACCTCGTGCCTAGGGGTACAACTGGGCCACCCTGTCGTTTGAGGATATAAATACATTTTGGAGTTTGAAAGCTCCCAGAGTCGTTAGACAGTAATACATGGTCATGAGTCCCGAGGGACTTGGAACCAAGAATCACTGTGCTGGCGAAACCAGCAGTCATTTACTGGACTGGAATAGACTCTTAGCCGAGCGGTCTAAGGCATGTACTGTCTTCGCTCGCTTGGAAACCGGGAACGTGGGTTCGAATCCCACTCAGGGCATGGATGTTTAGTTTGTGTGTGTGCGCTTTTCTGTGTTTGTGTACAGGTAGAGGCCTTGCGACGAGCTGATCACCCGCCCAAGGGGTCCTACCGAATGTGTAAGATCTAGAAAAACCGAAGTGAACGGGGAAATTCATGTAGGTAGGCCTAGGCCCACTGGGGCTGTAGTGCCAAGGGGGGGGGGGATGGATTCTGGTGCAACAAACATAGCGCTTACACAGAAAGACCTACCCTTCCCCTCATCGAAGAGAAGGCATCAATTCTAAACTCGAACATGCCCGGGAGAGGACAAAAATCTGGGGTATAGATCTCTACGAGATCTGAAGCCAAGAATGACTGCACTGGCGAAGCCCAGCAACAATTTAACCTACTGATCGATCAAGTTGGCCACCAAAATACGTCAGCAAAAATAAACTGTCTCTACTTTTCTAAACATGAGTTTCGTATGTCGCTGTGGCGTGTTTGGCATACCGCGAATTATCGAAATATCAGTATTCGGCAATAATTGCTTAAATATTAACTATTATGACCCAATCCGCGTTGGAGGAAGATATGTTGTGCTTTCTCGGCTATATTAATAAACGTGTTGTAGTTCTCTCTTTTTAAATCTATTTGAATTTCTCTAGTTCTGACATCATTGTTTTCATATTCCTTGTGTATTTCACCATCGTTTATTTTAAAAGCGGAAATGTGGAAATTATGAGAGTATTTTTTTTAATTCGTTTAGTGAGGGGCGGATTCCAACTGGGTCCACTCGGCATGGCGGCCACTGATTGGCCTATTGTAGCCTGCCTCGGGTGATTATGATGATGGAGAATTTGGTGGAATGAAGATTGGCAGGGGAAACCGAGGTACTCGGAGAAAATCCGCCCCGGCGCCACTTTGTCTACCACAAATCACACTTGAGCATCAAACCCGGGCCGCCGCGATGGGAAGCCAGCAGCTAATCTCTTGAGCTATGGCACGGCCAAATTATGAGGGTAAATGCACATCGTGCTGGAGAAAGAATAAAGAATGTTGCTGAATCTATTTTTCTTTCTTTGCTTCGGAGTTGCAAATGATACGAACACTAAGAAAATAAATTGCTCTGGAGATGGAGAAGGCCATGTGATCTATGGAATAGAATATGTGATTGACAGGGAGTAACGTGAATGAAAGAAATATCCTCAGATGATTCATACTATTTTTTTTATTTCCATGCTTTATGAACGAGAAAGTAGAGCAATGGGAATAAAATAAAAAAAATGAATCATGGAATTCTACCGAGTTCTGTGTAAGAATTTATGTACACATGAGAATCTCTGTCTTGCGGTTAAATCCAGATTCTGGAAGGAAAACTATCTAATGCATTTTCATCAATCATAAACGTCTACTTTTGAAATGAAAGTTGAATGATCACGAGTTAAATGAAGTGAGCGCAAGAATTCAGTACGTATTGAAAGATTAAAAAAAAAAAGAGAGATTCATTCCTCGTTATGACCTTGATGTAGGTTTAGAAAGGGTGGAAATTCAAGATTATTTATAAAGCAAACTTTTCTTTACGCTTCTCTAGGAATTTGAAATATTATTATGGGACGTGTGACTAGAAATACCAAATGGTTTTCTCATTTCTGCTATGACGTAATGACTTTTTTTATTCGTGAACATAAAGAATGATAGGCCTTAAGACCTGTCCATTTAGAACCCAGGTTATTCTTGATCTTTCATGTTTTCATGGGTCTTCCAGCATCTCGTCACCTCTGGGGTTCACACTGAAATCTGATTTATGTAATCGACTTCTGCCCATTCTTTCCATATGGTCTGGTCAGCTCTTTTGACACAGTTTTATGACTCCTAGTAGGTTGTTGACCTTTAACCTATTACGACTGTAAGGATATGCATAAAGTATAACTAGGGACAAATCTTAGAGCCAAGAAACACCAAGAAATGAGACCGAGAAAGTTGTGGATTATCACCAGAATTATTTAACAATCATATTAACAGAGATATAAAGTAACGAATCATTTACATTAGTACCAATATTATGGCTAATTTGTAAAGAAATGCTTACAAAATTTTGGTGGGGAGCACTTTTGAAAAAACAACTTGGGAGAATTTGTAACTGCTGGAAATACGTGTATAACATGGGGAAGCAGATTCTTATAGGCGTACGGAAACTTTGAGTTCTATTACCAGAGAGCTACTTATTTTGTAAAGTTCGTCTTAGTAAGATAGGTTTTAGGGAAGAAATGTGCATGAAACTGGCTCATGATTGTGTAGGTTCTATGGGAGGAAAGTGCGAGAAAATGGCTCATGATTGTGTAGGTTCTAGGGAAGAAAATTGTGAGAAACTGGCTCATGATTGTGTAGGTTGTAGGGAATAAAACTAAGTGAAACTGGCTCATGATTGAGTCCTATGGTTGGCTTTGGTATCGATGGTTTTAATCTATCGGGTTATGCTACAATTCAGCTACTGTCAGTGAAGTAAATGGAATAATAATGGTGATACATGTTCTATTTATCATTCCCGATTCCACCTTGTCCCACTGCTCCCGTCCAACAAATTACGGATGGAGTGGGTCACTCCTCACAACCAAAATATTCCCGCTTCAGTCCTAGTACGAGTATATTATCACTGAGCTCGTAACTATCTTAACTGGATGGGAGCGGAACTCATCGACTGTTACAGCACTATGACGTTACGCCTGAAAGCCGGAACAGCGGAACAAGAGGAAGCGGTCGTTACTAGGAAACGGGGTGGTAAGAAATTTCTACAGCAACGAATCAGCTCGCAACAATAGAAGAATTGTTGGAAGCTGTGTTGCCTGTATGATTAGCGCATAGGCTATAGAGTCAAGACGAGGGGAAATGTATAGACTAAACTTATGCAGAGGTGGGTTCGAATACATCATGCTAGCGCTGCGAGTCGTAGGAAGCGACGAAAATCGAACCCAGTGATTGGCTATATAACGCGTTCATTTTATTCGTGGGGAATATAAATACGGGACCTGACCCTCCAGGTTAGGGAGCCTCGAATTTGAGGCAGTAAAATATGTCCTGAGTCCCGCGGGATTGGACCCGAAACTGACTGCACTAGCGAGGAGCAGCAGCAACTGTGAATGACAGACCCACATTTTCTTCAGCGAGAATGTTACATAAAGATTTTAATCTCAAGTGTTCAGTAGAAAAAATACTGTTAATGACTCTCAAGCGGGTTGACGTCTAAATGAAATCATTGGCGGAAAACCGCCAGTCTTAAAGTAACTCTGACTTTGTATAAACCAATAGAAGGATGTGTTTAAATAGAGGTATGAGAGCACACAATATTTTTGAGATAACTGAAATAATTTCAGCACACAGTCAGACTGTTTACTTTGATATCTCTTGGAAGCAGAACGTTTTGTTACCATGGCGATAAACACGGCTAATGAATTCAATAGAATACTGTCAGACAGTAACACTCAGTCTTAGTGAGAAATTTACGAACATGGCCAGATTCTCGGAAAACACAAAGACTAGCCAATATAATAATAAGAACTTAAGAACCTGCAGATGAATAACGAAAAGGAAAAGTATTCCAAAGAGAGAAATGCAGGACAAAAAGAAAATAAAGCGAATGGGAGGTGTACAAAAGAAAAATAAATGAGAAGGAAATTGGAGATAGAGGTTTCAGAAATCACGATCCATCCCGTGGACAGTGAGCATTCTGCTGGATACGGGAGAAAGCGATGGCTGGCAGGAGATTGTGTGACGCGAGAGAAAGAGCTATCGAGATTCGGGTCAAAGGCCGGAATGAAGCGGCCATGGGTGAGGCTTGGTTTGCTCTCGCCTCTGAACAGACCAGGAATATAATACATACACCATCCTTCACTGCAAGTTGTGCAGAAGGAGTGATACCAGCGGATATAAGTTGTATGTGTTGGTCTAATTGTCTTGGATAAACTAACATACAATTAACCTCGGAGTGCCACTGTTTTGCTAAGATTTAAAAGATACCACAATGCCTTGTGATAAATCATACATATTACGGAGTACAGATCCGTTGCTAGGCAAAGACCTCGAAACAAACAACGAGACATCAGCCGCTGCTACGTAACGGCGCGGAAAACACGGCTCTACGATAACAGTTCCTGTTGGAAACGGGTTTTCTACTCTGTCCGCGCAAACGGGTTATAAGGAAGACATCTGGGGCATAACCTGTTGTACTCAGCCTGGACTGACAGAGACCTTGTATATGTTGTTAGTACATTCAATAACATTAAAATGTAAACTGTACATACTGACAACAGAATTATTAATGCTGACTGTCACTCTGGCAGATGACAGACCCGTCCCCTCGTCAGAGAGACCGCCCCATATCAACAAGCCTGCATCTGTCTAACAGTAATGGAGATCTGGTCTTAAGCCCCAGATGAGTGCCTTACTCCAAGAGACTGGCCGACTGACCATCGGTCGTAACATAACTCTGACTTTGTCAGTTAAGAGGCGGCCCTGTGCGGGAGGCTGTGAAGGAAAGAGCTGCAGGAGTGTTCAGTTGGAAGTCAGGCTGTGAAGAGAGTTGAGTTCTGCACGGGAAGCTATGAAGATAAAATCTGAGCGCGTGAAGCTGAACAATTTACCCTGTTAAAGCCGTTACCAGGGAACGGCTGATGAAGACAGAGCAGGCTGGGAAAAGGCTTAGCGGGTACTGTGGTGATTTTTAAAATATGGAGATTAGCGATAGCGCTGTAATTATTTGTAATTCCGAGTGGTGTGTTTAAGTGGTCAATACATCCAATATCCAATCCATACCCCGTCTACGATCACCCCTAAATCGTGAAAATACGTCAAGGAACTATGCGTTCAGGTATGTTGTGTGTTAGACCAAAGAGTCTGATTTAGGTGTAACATTTTAGACTCGTATATTATACGTGTTTCGTTCGACTCTTGACAGGGACATCGGCTGTCCTAAGCTTCATCTTGTTTTCCGTTCGTTCCTTAAGACAAATGTAAGGAGAGCACCTCGATCATGTTACGATCATTTCCTTCAAAATTTTTTTCTAATTCATCATTCATTGATCATCTTGTCACCCGATGCTGCATAGTCTTGACACTGGAAGAGTCATTAAATAACTTACAAAAAAGACATTCGTGCATATGTATTTATGTTTATTATGCGTCATGTACTCCTGTTGCTAGGCAAGGACCGCGAAACAAACAACTAGTCAACGGTCCAGAAAGAGTAAGAGAGGAAAGTCATTTTCTGTGTGGTTCGTGCCGAGATGTTATAAGCAGGAAAATTAGTTAAGAGACAGACCAATTTTCTAGTCAGAGAGGATGTTACATAAGGGCTATGGCCCCAAGGGTTCAGTTAAAAAGCTCTGGTCGTGAACTCGAGGGTTTGGCGCTAAGACCAACTGATTGGCAGTAAACCGCCAGTTGAGCTGAGTTTAGTTGATGATTCAGTTGGTAGGTGAGTGACTGAGTCAGTCAGTCAGTCAGTCAGTCAGTTAATTAGAGAAATGATGGGGCTCAGTCGTTGTGAAAAGCTGGTAGCTGAGGTCGGGGGCAGTTCGGGAACCCAAAAGAAGGGGAACGTCCGAAGTTGGAAACCGCTACCTAGCAACGGATAGTGAAGATGTGATTGTGGACACTAGTGCGTGTGTAATAGTGAACTGCAATGTGTAGTCGCGCTCTGTATCACAGAGTCCATTAAATCCGATCATAAGTCCAAAGCTTGTCTCTAATTAATCATGTAAAAATGCATATGAATTTGTGTATTTTCTACGCACATCTATATAAAATATATCTACATATGGATGCATGTAAATTCTAAATATATATGTAAGGCTACATTTGGAGCATAGCTCTGTATGGGGCTGAAACATGGACACTTAGGGCAGTAGATCAGAAACATCTGGAAAGTTTCGAAATGTGGTGTTGGAGAAGAATGGAGAAGATCAGTTGGACCGATTATGTGAGAAATGAAGAAGTGTTAATTAGAGTCAGTGAGCAGAGGAATATCCTACATGAAATAAGAAAACGGAAGGCTAATTGGATTGGTCATGTTTTACGCAGAAACTGCCTTCTAAAAGAAGCTATCGAAGGAAAGATAGATGGGCGGATAGAAGTGACAAGAAGACGAGGAAGAAGATGTAAGAAGATGCTGGATGACCTTGGGGACAGAAGAGGATACTGTCATTTGAAGGAGAAAGCTCTAGATCGCATTAAGTGGAGGAATTGTTTTGGAAGAGACTGTGGACCTGTCGTCTTGACAGATTACTGATGATGATGATGATGATATGTAAGTACTTAGGCACGCACCCATCTTATTCTCGTTTAATTCCGTTATGCAGAAAATAATTTCAAATTAAAATTATCCTAAAAATCTCTGCGAATTAATGTTTTAAACTTCATTTTATCTTTTTAATGAATCCGAATTCCACAGCTATTACTTTGCGTCCCCTCTGAATATCTGGCCAACTTTAACTGTATTTTATTGCAACGTAAACTGAGCAATATCTATGTACCATGGAATTTCCTATGTACTTCCTTTTACAACTTACTAGTTAAGAGGCAAGTTTTTAACATTATACCTGTACTTACTAATTAAAGTAAGGAAAATGTGTATTTTTAATCTTCTCGGGTTAGTGAATATTAAAAAAGATCCACTTTAAAATGTTGCTTGGGTATCATTGAGAAGAGTTAACTTCATTTTGCTTTTCCC
>NW_019727402.1:1898143-1906800 GCF_002891405.2 Cryptotermes secundus | reverse complement strand
CTCTGAAGATGGAGGCGAGACGTTCCTCCGAAACGTCGGCCAAAACGAAGAATACACGGCGCCTAAACCCAGAAGACGACTTTCTTCATAATTGTAATATGAATTTACTGTGGATCAATTCGGTTTATTATAAAACTGCTCCGAAACTGACACGTTGACTATCGAAATATTTAAGTGGCGCTAATATCTCAGGGCTGGTCTTTGATTCTCCAGTTAAAACCACTGATGCAGTTAGACATACAAAATGTGGTTTAATCTGCACAGGTTTTGAACTTTACAGGTCTCGATCCATAATACGAAACATTCAGAATCACAGAGTTTTCTGACTTTATCCATCATCCTGTAATCTTTTTAAGGGACTCAACAGAGTAAGTGTCTGCTCTCATGATCTGAGAACGGAAACAGATCCAGTGTCCGAAACGTTGTGTTTAATAGTTTTTAGAAAAACGGACGATGGACAAAGTCCGAAAACCCAGTAATTCTGAGTATTATACACCGCCGTCAGAACCCTTTAGAATTTAAAACGAGATATGTCGAAGTTTGTGACTAAACTTAGGGAAGGGGGTCTAGTCGCTACATAACTAAGAATCTCAGAACTTAATGCACAAAATAGGAGAATTTCGCTTGCTCTGTGGTTGTATCTTATATTGGAAGAATACGTTTTGTTGCCATCTGATATCTTTGTTTTCTGAATGTACTCTTGGCGGGAACGGTGAAGTAGTAATCATTTATCATTCCTTTGTGAAAGATGGCAGCTTGTCTAAACCGGCTTCACAAGAGAATGCAATGCATCAACTGTAACGAGCTGCAAGTTGCTCTGTATGTTCAGCATGAAAGTACATGCCGACTTAATTTGTGTAACAACTTCATGTATTCTCGAAATTGATCGGACATATTGAATATCTAGAAAAAAGTCGTGAAATTATAGAATTGCATTCATACTCGTAGATGCGGCAATTAAGCCTGGTTATTGCTTACTTACTTACTTACTCACACATGGACCTGAGCCCTTCTGGAGGAGCCGCCAATTCTGCAGCTACTCAAGAATTTCCCAGCATTTTATGGAACCGGAATGTTCATTACCGTGTTCACAAGAGCCCTCCACTGGTCCCTATCCTGAGGCAGATCGATTTAATCCATACCATTCCAGCCTATCTAAGATCCATTTTAATATTGTCCACCCACCTACGCCTTGGACTTCCCAGTGGTATCCTTCCTTCTGGTTTTCCCACCAATATCCTATATGCATGCTTCATCTCCCTCATTCGTGCTACATGCCCTGCCCACCTAATTCTCCTTGATTTGATCATCCAGGTGTGTTCATTTTCGTAAGAAATTAACTTTTTTTACTGTGAGGAGTTGTTAGCCCCAAGGCCAACCCCCAGCTGGAGGATCACCCCTTGTCGGCTGTCCGGGACTGTTTATTCAACATATTCGCAGCTTCCCTCCATACTTGGAGGACGTCTCCATCCGCAATCTGGGGACGCGCCATGCTGTGGTGACAGGGGACCCACCTAACATGGCCTGGTTATTGCTAACATACCAAATATATTATTTGCTATGGTGTATCCACAGTGCTCTGTATATTAATTTATTGCGAATAAAAATATATTTCTAAAAAACTATCACACGACAGGAAGAATAATACAGCGCACGGTA
Organism: Cryptotermes secundus; assembly: GCF_002891405.2. Lineage (NCBI taxonomy): Eukaryota > Metazoa > Arthropoda > Insecta > Blattodea > Kalotermitidae > Cryptotermes > Cryptotermes secundus. The sequence goes on along the minus strand of NW_019727402.1, from coordinate 1,905,141 downwards.
TTAGTTCTGCTCATATTTCGTCAAATATTTACCATGCAAATAGAAATCGAATTAGAGATATAGCAATCCCTCGCTTATCCGGATTGGTGGGGGAGATCATCCGGATTAAGCTATAACCAGGATTAATGAAGCAAAAGGTAACCCTAAAGAGCAAAAATTTTAGAACACAAATAAATGAAAAATTTAATGATAAAAATAGTGTTGATGAAAATAAATAACAAATATCTCTGCAAAACTTTATTTAAAATTTCTAAAGAGACCATATATTTATTCATCGATAGAAGACTCAGAAGTTGTACTTGTTTTTGAAAGTAATAATACAGGTTTGAAGAAACTGTCAAGTTTTCTCCGAACATACAAGTGACCTCCAGCATTGGGGGATTATTTTGCAATAGAATGGTTATATATAAAATTTTCCTCTTATTTACTCCTAAATCGTTTCATATCTCATTCATATCCAAATACTGATTCTGCCATATGATACATACGCATGTGCCATTGTCCCATTCCAGTATACTTGATTGCTACTTTACTTCAAATATATTTTTTCATCGAAATCCATCCAGTAGTTAAGTGACGACCCTTGCCTATAGACAGACGGACGGACAAGACTTCCGTCTAGGTTTCGCTTATTTATATGTGCAAAGTCGATCACAGCGACCGTGCGGTCTGAGACATGAACTGTCTTCGCTCGCTTGAAAACTGGGATCATGGGTTCGAATCCCACTCAAATTATGGATGATTGTCTGCGTTTATTCTGTGTTTGTGTTAGGTAGCGGCCTTTCAACGGGCTAATCCCCCGTCCAAGGAGTCCTATCGGCTACCTGAGATTAATAATCTGAAATGAAACGAAGCGTTTCACTGATGCCCTATGCTCCATGTGGGAGAAACAAGAATAAAAATAAAAGACAAGAAGAAGATATGAGCAAAGAGAATATGATAATTAAATTTCAAGTACTGAGTAATTATGCGCTGTTTGATAGGAACTGAGATATCTCATCACTGATTGCCCTACAAGGTTATGACTCCATTTAACAGACAGGCTGTGTGTTGCAGAGCAAATCCCAGTTGAAATATCACGTCAGACCCACGTGGCACGTTACATCTCAGCGATCATATGTCTGGCATTACCCGTATTGGTGACAAATGAACCGTAGTTACAATGGCCTGCCACGCTGCTCTGAAAGTACTCAGCCATTGTGCAACACAGCAGCCAATAATATTATTTCAATTGATAAATCAACGGACTAGAAATACGCCAACATTAATACGGCAAAGGGGCTTGTATCCATGCCATAAAAGGTAGAAACCTATGTATAACTGGTTTGATTCTTCATTCAGTTTATTAAAAGGAAACTCCAGGAAGAATTCAAGCCACCTAATTTTCTTTACATAAGCAGTTCCCAAACATCTTTGTCTATCCCCCCCAAAATTCATATGATCTTGGGATTCAAAGCTACTCAGCAGCTCAGCGAACCGACATAGGTTTAAAGCGCAGTTTTAAAGAAGTGTATATAGCACAACTTCTCTATAGATACTCTGGAAGTTAATTATCTACTACATGTTTCGACCTGTCGGCCATCACAAATTAAACATATTCACTGTTGGCTGCACTGCTCACGCATTAAAATGGCCAGTGTTTACGGTGGATATATTTTATGTTGTCGGTCTGATATTCTGGGGTGTAATGTTGCCATACACTTCTTACAACGTTCTAAAAATTTTAAAAATTTAACAATTTTAAAAGTTAACATTTGACAAGGACGCATATGGTCACATACCAACTATGATGAAGATCAGCACTCCCCGAAACGGTGGTATGAATCCACCAAACTCTGTGGCATCATATCGCAGAAGACAACAATCTTGATTTTCAAAGCTTTGAGAACATAAATCATATAAAATATTCTAAAAATAGACCCGAATAGATATTGTGGTACGTTGCTAGGCAATTACTGAGAAATAAACAATTATACAATAGCCATTGCTAGGCAATGGCTATGCAAATAACTGTTGTTGCTATGCAATGGCTTAGTCACGAACGCAACAATTGCACAGCAACAGAGGAACGATGTATTCTCTGCAGTCAGTAACGAGATGTTATACGCAGGTCAAAAAGTCAGTCAGATACTGAAGACTGTTTGGTGGGTTAGTAGCAGTTAGTTAGACAACCGCTGGGGTTCAGTCATTCTGAGATGTTGCTGTGAGAAGCTGGTAGCTAAGGCACGCGGATAGTTCGGGAACCCAGAGGAAGGGGAACGTCCGCTGTTGGGAGCCGTTAACAGAAAAGCGGTGACGACACGACAAGCTGAGAAGACTTTATGTGTTTGTTGAGGGCCGCGCCATAGCTCAAGCGGTTAGTCGCTGGCTTCCCACCGCGGTGGCCCGGTTTCGATCCCGGGTCTGGTCAAGTGGGATTTGTGATGGGCAAAGTGGCGCTGGGGTAGGGATTCTCCGAATACTTCGGTTTCCCCTGCCAATCTTCATTCTACCAATTGCTCCACAATCACCCTCACATATCATCTGGGGCTGGTACAATAGGTCAGAAGTGGCCGCAGTACAAGGGACTTAGTCCCACTCCACTAGCAATAAAAAATATGTTTGTTGCAGTGAACCGTGGATTGTGTGAATTAGTGAAATGGTTATAGTTACTTGCAGTTGCGAGTCGTAAGATTTCAGTAAATCCGATTACCAATCCAAACCCCGTCTATAGTCACGCTACAAGGTGACAACATTAAACATTTTTCCATTTAATCCATTTTACGACAATTCGTAATTAATAATGTACAAAAATATGTATTAGTTTACCTGTAACGGTTTCTGTGTCACTATGTGTTCTTCTTCCTAGTGCCATTAAAGTTTCAGGTATTTATTTTGCTACTTGGTACATGTGCTTGAATTATGAACATCATACCAAACCTGCATAATTGTGTTTCACCTATAGTTAAATGAGATTATAATGTTGCGTCTCTTTGTCAGGCATAACAACATTTTGCACAATCATAAATAAAATAGGCCTATATGTTTATATTTATGCTGATGCATTTAAAGTTTCAATCAAACCTGAAAACCAAACATCGTATTACAAATATGAAATCCTGTACAAACTATAGTTACTAAATATACGAAACAAATGGACCTAAGTTTGCATAAACTGGCGTTTGTAAGGCAAATACTGATGCTAGAATTTTATTTTAATTCACTCACCCAGAAACAATCACTTGAACACTTCAGGCACAGATGCGCTCTACCCTCTCAACGGACGCCATTTTGCTTACCTGAAACAAGAGAAATTCAACTGTTAATTCGATCTAGCTCCCAAATAGTGCGAGCGCTTTGTATTACGGAATATGAACCTCCTCCTTAAAAGACGATTAATAGAATCATATTTAATTGTAAAATTACATATTATATTAGACATAAGGTATACAATGTAAAAATATTAGCATTTTTCAGTATTTATTCCATTAAATTTATGAAGGCGAAATGCGTATATTTTCTGCATGCGCGGCAAAATTTATTTCTCCTATGAATATTCCAAAGGCGTAGGTGGGTGGACAATATTAAAATGGATCTTAGAGAGATAAGATGGGATGGTATGGATTGGATTGATCTGGCTCAGGATAGGGACTAGTGGAGGGCTCTTGTGATCACGGTAATGAACCTTCTGGTTCCATAAAATGCTGGGAAATTCTTGAGTAGCTGCAGAATTGGAGGCTTCTCCAGAAGGGCTCAGCTCCATGAGTAAGTAAGTATGAATATTCCAACGCTGTAGCCTAGGCAGTTTAACAATATCCAGAGCTGGATATAGTTCCGATAAACTTGAGTGTCGTGAGAGCATTGGGAAGTAAGCACAAAAGCGTGTGAGCTACAACGAGTTATTAAGTTAAAGGCTGTGGAGGAAACTGGATATTCCCATATCATTTTTATAGAGAAGGTTCAACCAGCTTATGGGTATCCATGTATCGCCATATACCGTAGTCTCACCGTTATAATAAAGGCGTTTCTTTTCGAAATATAACTAGGTATAATCAGTTATAAATGGAACATTAAACTTAGAAAGAAATAACTTTACAATTAGGTCAGTGTATTATGTGAACCTTTACAAGAAATAAGAAGTAAAGTTTGTGCCAAGAGCCGTGCGTAGATGAAGATGTATATTTGAATGACTAAGAACTGTGAAACAGAAAGCTTTGGTAAGAAAGTAGTCACTGACAATTTGTGCTACAATTATCGGATTTATTGGTCGGTAACATTATTAAATTTCATCGACTTAGAAATATTCGACTAAAATTCTTTCAGATGTGAGTCACGTCACATAAATCTGTCCTTACAATGATTCGCCGGATTAGATAAAAGGTGGGGGGAAGTGAAGGAGAAGAGGAAAGAGGCATCTACAGGAAGAAATAAATGATAAGGGACTGGAATGAAGGAGTAAAAGAGTGAACTTAATTAAGAGAGAACCTAAGGAATACTGGAGACAACGCCAGTTCATTCCAGAGAATTCTAATAAGTTGCTAACAAGTTACATAGTCGAGCACTCAAGTTAAAAATCCCTTCAAAAATACAATTCAACAGCCACATAATTAAATCCGAGATCAAGAATCTTCAATTTCTTATACAAAAGTGTAATAATCTGATAAAAAGAAGTAAAAAAGTTTCCGTTCTTACGTTCTGATGTGATAAAAGTAATTTTATTCTGTGTAATAATTTAGAGAAATTAACGGAAATGCAGACATTTATAACAAAATGGGTTTTAATTTTAAACAATTACGTGTAACAACTTCGAGGGTTGAAAAGAGAATGCCAGAGCTATATACTATTGGAACTATTTTTTAACACGAAGATAAGGAATGGAATAATGGGCACGAGAATTTGAGGCACAATACGTACGCAAGGAAAAGTGACAAATCCATCAGGTTCTACATCTGCAGTCCTCACTTGTACTGTCATACTACGATACACAATGAGTTGGAAATAAGATAAAACGTCACAAGACAGAGTCGACGTATCAGTACTTACACGTGGATATCAGAGAAATTTTTCATCCATATGAGGAATATTTTGTGCAACGCATATTTATTTACTACACTGCTATAAAACGCTGTAAATACAATACCCGAAACCGTCATCAGAGAAGACCACAATAAAACAAGAAGGAGGAGACAGCATGGAAAAGGCAAACTTAGATTAGAGGATAATATTAAAATTGGTGTTAAAGATGAAAAATATGAGGCCGTGGACTGGATTCATCTGGTTCATGATAGCGACCTGTAGCTGTACCTCGTGAGCGCGGTAATTAATTCTTTTGAATAGATGTCCTGAAGAAGGAGTCCGCACCACAGAATTGGTTTATTTGTTAGTTAATATCAAAATATGTAATTATTTGGTTTTTTAGTGTCAGTTAGGACTATCTTTTTGTTGTAGACTGGTGGTTTACGCGCCCCAATGACTCGGAGATCTATGTTGGCGGGAGCGTAAGCTCCTGGTAGGATCATCCATGCCAGAGAAGCCAAAAGGTAGTCCCTGGTTCTCCACGTTGGTATTGGGCGTGGGGCTAACAACGGAACTCCGGAAAAAATCATTGTAATAAAACCTCCAGAGCCTATGAAGGAAGACAAGACACAAAGGGTTGTATCACCGGTATAGAAGAAGTGTCAAAGTATAAGTCTTTGTGACATATCAGAACCAAGACAAATGAGTAACATCCAATTTTCGCATTTAATTACAATCTCATAACTTACGTAACGGATATAAATATTTTAGGAGAATAAAACTGGTAATTTAAAAAGAACGTAAAGTAGAAAGAACGTTAAGAAGTTAGTATTAAAAATATATATTACGTAATAATTTCTGAAGTCGTATGCATATTTTTTCTCTTTATTATTAATTTTATCTCCCTTATTTCCTTTTTTCTTTCACAGCAGAAAATTTTATAAAACTCGTTACGCCTCTTCAAACTGCACAAACAAATGCCAGGCTTAACTCTTCATATCAGTGAATTCTCATTCGATATCTGAACGGTATTAGTACTACTATTAACAAGCTGATACACTTCAACTCGTTTTTATGATATAAGTTGAAGATGGAGAGGAAATTCATGTTTTCGTGCCATAAGGCTTAATTTTGAACATCAGAGTCATTTCTAAAGGCAGTCTAAGTGCTACTATCACGCAGCTTTGTAACATATTCAGTTTTGCACAAAAGGAAACCTGGTGGGGGGGGGGGAGCAGAATACTGGGAGAAGCTTTCACTTTCAATACAAGGAGTCATTAATCACAGCGTGCCCCCTTCCCATGTTATGTAAGGACCGTGAAGAATATGGGACGAGGCAACTGTCGTGAACCCACAGGGAAGCGATTTGCAAGGCAAACAGTCTGTACAGTGGCATTCAAAATGTGTCAGACAGGAAACGAACTCTCAGCCCTCAGTGTATCTCTGTAAACTCTGTTTATATTGTTACATGGCGAGTGTAAGCAGGGCAGGTCGTGTCCGTCTGTCAGTCAGATTTTTTTCTTCTATTTTTGACAAAAATGTTGAATTTAAATAATACTAGACATTTGTGGGCTTCTAATTTATATACAATTCAAGGTGAGCTTAAAAAATTATATAAATCAATGACAAATTTAATAAGAATTGATACCGGATAAAAGGAAACTATAGATTCAACTGTATCTCAAAATTTATTTTCTAACTTGTTTCGTAATGATGAATGTTTGATAAACTACAAGGGTAGCTACAAGATTTATGATTGTACAGTGTGATGTGTATATTATTATTATTATTATTATTGGTGAACCGGGGTGGCGTAGTCGATATAGCGGCTGCTTACGGGCTGGACGACCAAGGGGTCGGAGTTCGAGTCACGGTAGGTTCAAGAATTTTCTCTTCTCTATGTCGTCCACGCCGGCTCTAGGGCCCATCCAGCCTCCTACCCAATTGGTACCGAAGGCTCTTTCCCCCGAGGTAAAGCGGCCGAGGCGTGAAGCTGACCGCTC